>NC_091825.1:90892500-91192500 GCF_038994185.2 Dermacentor albipictus
AGCCAAATGTGTGGGCGGAAATGGCAAAGTTGCGATAACACGGACCAACTAAACACCGAGAAGAGGCTCAATCTCCAGACGAGGTGCTCCTCTCGCACAATATTCCGATGCCGGCGCGTGCAGTCGAGGTCAGCAATGCCTGAAATATGTGCGCCCTACCTGATTGATGCTTCACACGAAGGTCTGTAAACGTTCGTATATTTCTACCAGATCGTGTGAATGCCGTTTGCTTTATGGTTCACCGCTATATGGATGTCTGAACTAGGTGCTTAACTGTTTCTAACACTTCATAATCAGCTTGCCTACGCCCACTGTAGGGCAAAGGTCAATCCCACACTTCTCCAACTATACTCCGGTCATCTGCAAGTTGCGGCTATGTTCCCCTGCAAACTTCTTAATCCCATCCGCCCACCTAACTTTCTGCCACCCCGTGCTACGCTTCCCTTCTCTTGGAATCCAGTCCGTAACCCTTAATGTCCATCGGTTATCTTCCCTCCTCATTACATGCCCTGCCCAAGCCCATTTCTTTTTCTTGATTTCAACTAAGATGTCATTAATTCACGTTTGTAACATTTGTAACACTTTCATGGCATAAAATAAAACATGATGGACATATTCATTTTCACTACCTGGGGTTCGTTAAGAGCGCACAATCCTTCATGTAAGGAAGAATGTTTGCATTTAAACTATCGAAATGCGGCCGCGGCGGCAGTGGTTGAACACGTGACCTTTCTTTCTTAACATAAAATGTCAGAATTGTGACGAAAATGGCACCCTTTTAAGAAAATGTAATACGCCATCTATTCATCGTTTTATCACCAAGTGGGACGTTTATACTGGCTTCCATGCTCTGAGGTTTCATAGGCACTGTTAGGAGGTAATGTTCTTTCTTTGAGAGTTTATCTTTCCAAAACAATAAGGCAAATGATAACACTACGCAGAATTTACCTACTTTTTCATTTCTGGCTACGCTTTACGCTTCCGTCTTTTTGCATAATATTGTGAAATATTAGGGAATAAATGTTCGTTATAAATAAATGCATGCAACAGTGAAACAGATTAAGAAAAAATGCGGGCAATTGCGAAAATTGGTAGCAGCGTAAGGTTACTGTACGCTGAAGTCAATTTTATTATTTTGTCATTTAAATTATTTCGTTAATAATATTTGACAAGCTATTCGTTATCTTGGTCGTGATTTCGAGCGTTCTCTGATAATGTTGATGAATCTTCCTGCGCCATTTATATCAGATTCTAAGTCTATTTATGATTTCATGATACAGTATGTGAAACACAAACACTTTTCTACTTGAAAGACATTTGTACAGCGCTGAAAGTCGTGTAATGTGTTTTTTTTAAAAGAACAACAAATAAAAAACATCGAATATGGCAATTTGTCACGACGACAGCTCAATTCCAGTTATTCAGCGTAAATTGTTTTACAAACCTACCCCTAGAAACGTATTGGTTAACAGGCTTTCTATCCATTATTATTCGGAGGCTAAGGATAGCTCCCGTTTTCAAACCTTGCAGCTATTGGGCGCCGCACTCGTCAGGTTATAGTGGGCATCGCAAACTCTTCAGTCAACACTCACGCGTTCAAAATTACATTGCAGGTAGCCTGGGTATCTTCAAACCGGATAACCTATCAAACGTCAACCTATCCCTCATCGACGATGGAAGTGAATTAGGGCATCCATTAGAAGACAGCGCATCTGGCCGAAGCATCTTCGACGTCCGTCACGAAGTGATGGAAGAACCATTCTACAACGAAGCGCAGACCACCGATCAAATTGACGAGTACGAGGAGACGGCGGCTGACACGTCCAATGGCTCCACGCGCTGCACAGGACCCGTTATGTGCGACCAAACTACGATTCAAGCTTCCGGGATGTTCACTTCCACCGAAGATTTCATGCGGAGATTTCTAAACTTTGAAGACGATGCTCAGCAGGCCGACTCCAACGACGAAGAAGACGAATCTCTTAAGTCCATTGACTTCGGGAGTTTTCTCGATACCGGAGGGGTTCAGAAGCGATCCACGACAACTCCATCTGCTCCGCAAGGTAATCGGGCACCTGGAATGCTGGCAACGATGGATTCGGCTCTGAAGGACCTTCTTTCTCGCTTCCCGCAGCCGCGTTCGGATGACGTGACAGAGATGCAACCGGCGCGAGAGGTGGTATTCAATGCAGACGACATTTTAGACACAGTGACCACTGGAGCTGACCGAAGTGCTGTTACCCTGGGGGAATATCGGGTGCCGTCCATTCCAGTTGTCAATACGCGACCTAGGTTCTTCGAAGAGGCTCTTAAGTACCGCGGACGAACGAATCCGCCGGCAATATTTCACCTGCAGAGGATTCTGGTTGAACAATATCGTTATATGCGAAATATCACCGACACGAACTCCACGTCTATATATTTAAGCACGTCTATCAGACCTAATTGAACGACTGAATTATCAATGTTATATAGTTATATATATATGCATGCGCATTCAGGAGCCGAGTGAACGGCGAGGTGTCGGTGTGTGGGAACGACTCTACTGTTTATAATACACTAAAAATTTTATTCATGTTTATGATTTTTATGATTGTTTTGAAACATTGTGAATGCAGCCAAAGCTGTGATTATATTTTAGTGCCAGCACCTTATTTATTTTTTCACTGCCTTGGGTATTTCTTGACAATTGTATCACGAGGCAATGACGATAGCGCAGATTATTTGTAAGCTATTCATCCTCGCAAGTCAATTGGAGGCTGTAATTGGATTATGCCGAAACAATTAGGTTCTTCTGGCAGTGTACGCGACTTCCTTGCGTACGACAACCTCTGATAAATTTGCATTATAGTATGTGCCTAGTATTATGCACCAATGACAATGTGTCACGACTCGTTGGTCTGTTATGCTGCTATTCAATGAACACTGCACAGGAACCTTTCTCGCATCCGTGCTGACGGGCATCGACATGGTGTTCCAGGTAACCTTAGTCAAGCTCCTAAACATCAAATTAGAATAAACGAGGACGCAACCTATGGTATTCTGTCAGCAGAGATCTACCGCAACAGGAGCATCTTTTCATAACTGAACTATCGATATTTAGATGAGATTAACTAGGGCACTTTTTACTTACTGAAACGAGGACGCGAGTCGATATAAAAGTAATAATGGTGTTTTCAAACGCTACATTCAGTTGTTTTCAGTGTGCTATATCTGGCGTAAATATTTTTTACCGCGTTATAAAAAACAAGAAGCTTGAAATATGAAAATAACCGCCCGATATAAGGGGTCCTCAGGCCACCACGACACCTCTGGTCCCAGGCATTACACTGGGAGCAACCACAGCGTACCACATACTTCAGCACCTTCGTTTTGAAGATCGAAATGCACCAAGTTCCTTAACAGAAAGAACTAAAGCTGCGCTGAGTTGAAATACAACCACTTTTGTCGCATTTTCTTACGTCTTGCATGCGAACTGGGTTCTTTAGAAGCACAGCTGAGAGCTCTTCCATCGGTACCTTCTTCAGTGCCCCCTCCCCATCCCCCCACCCCCCGCAAAAGAATAGAAGTAACGCCAGATAATAACGTCATTGGCTTTTTTGTGAGCACTCTCTACAACTTTTCAAGAAAAAAATTATCGTCCAAAGCTAATGCGTGAAGTTTTGCATAAACAAACCAATAAAAGCAGTTAGCATATGTGCATCTGCCTGTGGCCTCTTGCTCTGAGGGTAGTACAAATAAAAAAATGAATGAATAAACAAACAAATAAATAAATAAATAAATAAATAAATAAATAAATAAATAAATAAATAAATAATCCTGTTATATTCTGCAACCGACTGGAACAACTTACGACAAAGCTTGAAGACCTATGCCGGCTAAATAAATGTATGGGCAAGTGTAAAAATTAGTATGCCGGAAACCTGTGTTGAATAGTGTGGTAAGTACGGATGCGAAGGATCGCAGAAAAAAAGCATGATTTTTTGGGAGGAGAACGTTTCCTTTTCCACTCTTTGTCAGGACAGAAAAAGTGAGAAAAAAATTGCTCTGAAATTACCCAATAAAACTGTTCATTGATTTAAATTAGGAAAAAGGAATGGTTGGTATCACCCTGTAAGTAAAAGCATTTACGCTACGTAATATTTCATCCTAATCGCACAACATATTGCTGACGGGGATGTGCTGCACCCCTACTTCTTTGTACCGCGACTGACGTATACTACCAAAATGGTGCAATGTACTGGAATTGTTCTCAGACAGCATGAAGTAACGCTATTTATATGAAGTCCCTATGCACGGCGCTACAAATAAGATGTGTTGTGAAGGTCACAGGAGCCACAAACAAAACGTGTGCAAGCATAGTACACATACTCGGATTGGAAGATAGCAAGCCGCTGAATTGCCGATAACAAGAACACAGACGGAAAGAACACAGATACAGGCAGGAAGGATGCTCACTTGTAAGTTTTTATCGAAGCTCAAAGGATCCCGCAAACGTCTACTGCACGCGCGAGGGCCAGTTCTCTTCAGAACAAAACGTGCAAAACAAATAATAATGGAAGGTGGCTGACCATGGGAATTCTATTAGCCGAGAGGTAGACATAAATGACAACTTATTCATACTTCTGCAGACATTTTCTGGCGCCTTGGCTGATAGCGTTCAGGGTTCATTGCAACATTATAGTGCATGTAAGTTGAAATTAGTGCAGAACTGTCCCACTGTTAAATATGGAACGGATAACGATTGAAGTTGTCTCTGTTACAGTGGCGTGACTCCTCGAGCAAATTTTGTTCCAGACAAGTCTCAGAACATTCGAGTGTGCTTGTCAGCACAGATGTCAGTGAGTTAAGAAAACAAATTATGCGTACCCAATGCGCACGTTGGCATCTGTAGTATACGAAACAAAGAAGGTGCGAGAGAGAAACAAGGAAAGGCAGCAATGTCAACCAGATGGACGTGTGGTTTACTACCATGCACAAGGAAGAGGGAATGATGAATTAAAAGGAGAAATTAGAAGGCGAGAAAAAAGAGCTCACTCGCGCCATACGAAGCCATAAAGATAAATGACGCTGTAAAGTGCTATAAAACACTGTAAAATAGCGCTATAGACGCTGTAACAGGAAATGCGATGTCCGTACATTTGTCATTATTGCTAACATAGGATATTATTATCGTATGCTACAATAACATTCGACAGCTGTGAAGCAACAAGTCACAACTCTTTTGTCGTGCAATGTTTACGTTCACGTACTACCCCGCATACATGCTACGCAGACTGCTAACAGTACTTTGCGCACTGCAAATTGTGGGCCATCGATGTCGCGACGTCGTGATACTTGTCAACATAGTAATGGCGAGGAGAGGTGTAATGCAGAGAAGCATAAAACGTGAAGCATATTGCTAAGGCTTGCTATTATTCGACCACTTCATTCTTGCGCCTGTGCACTAATGGAAACTCTACCCGGCAATGCTGCCTCACAAGTGGCCACTGTCAGCAAGGAACAAGAAAATTCGTCAAGAAAACTGCGTTTAAGAACGCTGGCTCAGACAGCCCAACAGGACATTTGTGTAAATACGCGTATGGCAAAGAGAGAAAGAGAAAGAGAGAGCGAGAGAGAGAGAGAAAGAGAGAGAGAGAGCTCTTCAGTATCTGAACTGCGTGAGCGCTAGAAACCAAATTACTGCGTGCTTAGCTCAATGCATTTTCCATAAAGTGCGCGGACAATCCAGTGAGCGGAGGTTTTAGTCATATTATTGAGTCGTTATTTGAAGCTTTATTAAGGTAAAATATTGCCTCAAAATCGTTTTGTCTCGTTCCACATCTATCATCAAAAACTTAACATAGTTTTTTGACTAGTTCGTTCCAAGATAAAAATTAGTACCATAGTATATGCACACGCGAGCTGGCGTAAGTTTCGTAAGGTGTGGAAAACGAAAGAAAAGAGCGTCAATAACTACTGTACTGGGAGTAACGAGCGCCGGAATCGCGCTGCTTCCTTTCAATTACAATGCAAAAAGGCTCATCCGATGTTCGATGTTAGTTCTAGCGGCGAGATGGATGGATGGATGCGAAACTTTAATAAGGTCCTGAGGTACGCGACTCAGCGCGCTGCGGGCCGCTCCCACGTTGGGACAGCCAGGCCTTGCCCGACCGCCGCATCGTGGGCCCTCTGGACAGCCCATAGTTGCACCCCAGCATCAGGGCTCTTGATAGCGGAGAGCCACTTTTCTTCATTGATTTCTTCTGTGCCTCGTAACGAGGGGCAACGCCAGAGCATATGATCTAGGCTAGCGATGTCATTGCAATGCCTGCAAGAACTAGTGGCATAGGTGTCGGGATAAATTTTGTGGAATAAAGCCGGGCTGGGATAAGAGCCTGTTTGCAGTAATCTGAGGGTCAATGCCTGCGCTCTATTTAACTTCTTGTGTGGAAGGGGAAACTCTCTCCTGCCGAGATAAAAGTGCTGCGCAATTTCGTTATATGTGGTCGGTTGATCTCTATTCTCCACCGCTGCGGGCCGGCGTTGGAGTTCTCCATGGTCGCGGAAAGTGAGACCTCGCGCCTTGGAGTGGGCCAGCTCGTTGAGGTTTCTGGGGCCTCCCGTGATGGATCCCATGTGAGCGGGGAACCACGTGAGAGTGTGGGTGGTGATGATTTTGCCGTCGAGGATGCGACAGGCTTCCTTACACACGGCGCCAACGCTGAAGGCGCGGATGGCTGCCCTGGAGTCGCTGAAGATGTGGGCATGTCCGTCATCCAGGAGGGCCAAGGCAATGGCCACTTGCTCCGCCGCACGCGACGACGTGCTTCGTATCGAAGCCGCGTTAACGGTTGAACCCCTGTGGTTGATTGACACCACCGTGAAATTGTCGCTGTTTCCATACTGGGCCGCGTCAACGAAGCAGCTGCCGCCAGGGAGTTCTGTTGCGCGGCGTAGGAGCGCCACCGCTCTGGCCTTTCTTCTTTCTACGTTGCGCTGGGGATGCATATTGCGCGGGGCGGGCGATATGATGATATTATCTTTCTGCTCTTTCGGTAGGCCTTGGTAGGCGTCTTCGACAGTGGCCGGGGGGACGCCCATCTCAGTTAGGAGTCGTCTGCCCGCCCTGGTGCCGGAGAGCCTGAGAATCTGTGCTCTTTCTTGTGCTTCTGCAATCTCTTCCAGGGTATTATGAATACCCAACTGCAGGAGTCGGTCGGTGCGTGTGTAGTTTGGTAGTCCGAGCGCGCTCTTGATGCCCCTCCTTATCATGGCATTTAGTTTGTCTCGCTCGGCCCTCTTCCAGACGTGCATGGCCGCTACGTACGTAAAATGGCACAACAAGAAAGCGTGGACTAGCCTTAACAGATTCTCTTCGCTCAGGCCTCTCCTTCTGTTAGCTACCCGCCTGATTAGACCGATGACGCTATCCGTCTTCTTTGCTAATTTGTGAATGGTGATGCTATTTGTGCCTGTCCCTTCGAGTGTCATTCCCAAGATTCGAATGGACGCGACTTTGGGAATGGGATCTCCGCAACTGGTGTAGAGATTAATGTCAACTTCAGGGGACGGTTTCCAGTTCTGTGGCTTGCGGCCCTTTCTACTTGGGCTGTAGAGAAGGAGCTCCGATTTCTTTGGGGAGCACCGGAGTCCCGTGTTGGTTAAAAAGCGCTCTGTAGTGTCGACAGCTTCCTGGAGAGCGGCTTCGACTTGTCCGTCACTGCCACCCGCGCACCAGACAGTGATGTCATCCGCGTAGATCGTGTGACCGATGCCCTGGACCTTGCCTAGATACCTTGAGAGGTCAACCATTGCGATGTTGAAGAGGAGTGGTGAGATGACTGATCCCTGGGGGGTGCCTCTTCTACTCAGCTCCATTGTCTCCGATTCCAAATCTCCAGCCTTGAGGATGGCGCATCGGTTGCTCAAGAAAGACCTGACGAAGGCATGGAAGGACGAGCCCAGGTCGAGCTTGGAGATGGCGTCGAGATGAAACGAAATTTTCACGTCATCCGCGATCCTGCCACCGCTGTTTTTACCATTCCTTTTCGTTGGTGATAAACAGTAAGACAACTCCACGTCTCACTAGCAACTCGCCAGCGCATATACCACGGTTTTCTTCTTTTTTTTTTGCGTGAAAATCATGGCGAGCAGTGACGCTAACTGCATTGTCGGATGAAGGGAACCAAGAAATGTGAATGAATAGAAACAATTTTATTGTAAATGCGGCAACTTTTAACGACCCGGGCTCAGGCATTTTAAGAGAGGACTTCGAGGACTTTCTCATCGCCGCCTCTAGGGCTCGCTGTACTGTCCACCCTTGTGTCTCGAGGTTGGGTCTTCGTAGAGCGGCGGCCAACTTCGACGCAAGAGCCTCCGGAGCTACTGCCACTTAATTATTTAATGAAATAATAATTGACCCCTTATTTTGCTTGTTTTATAAGCAACCCTCAGCGCCGAGGCATTACAATGGAGGAGAGTGCAAGAAGTAGTCCATATGATACCTGTACTCCTACCCAGTTACAAGTGCAAAGCCCAGAACCCCCAAAATATTAATAAAAGGCAAAGCCCTTAGCAATGCACGTCTACAACATAAAAAAAGCATCATTTGATTGAACACTAGCAACATTAGTCGGCAGTCTATTCCATTCCCTAATTGTTTTACGACAGAAAGACATCCTAAGCAATTTGTCTTTTGGCGCTAATTCATGGACTGTAAAATCATGGTCAACACTGTTGGAAATATAAAAAGGCTCTTGCACATACTTTTCGTGATCAACCCATACACCTCAATAATAAATAGCTTGAAAAACTTCAGACGCAAATTCTTTCTGCGCGTGTCAAGCAATTGCCAGTTGAGTGCTTCCTTTCTACGCGATGCACTGTACCCAGTTTGGCGTGTGCCGGATACGAAACGAGAGGCAATGTTCTGCACCTGCTCCGACTTACCTTTATCTGTACCAGTAGGCGGGTCCCAAACCGCACATGCGTATCCCATAATCGACCTGACATATAAGCTTTGTGAAAAATGTTTCGACATGTCTGTGGAAAAGTGTTTTTATTTCGGCGAAGAAATACCAAGGTTTCATATGCTTTAGCAGCGACATAATCGATGCGATGGCGCCATTTCAATTCAGGAGTAAAATTAATATCTAAAAATTTAAATCGGAATACATTTCCAACATTACATTCCTAATAACATATGGTTGCAGATCAAGTTTTTTTTTTCTTGTGAATTTCATATGAACAGTTTTAGACAAATTCAAATTCATATTCCATTCGACGCACCACTCTGAAACTTTGTTCAAGTCGTCCGGAAACATTTCAAAATCAGTTCCAAAACAGTTTGACGCCACGGAAAAAATTCAACTAAGTTAATTCCTGACTGGACCAACCCGAAATTGAGTGGAAGTGAGTTTGATGAATTCAGTCAATATTAGGCAGATTGAAATAACCTCCAATTACCATGAAGTCTGTTTGATTTGCGTCAACTGTCATCCCCAACTGCATAAGCGCATCGACGGATGAATGAAGCTGGTGGTAGAATAAATACCAGTTAGAACTTTGTTATTATTAAGCGTCAATGTGCACAATACAGCCTTGCATTGGTCGGCGCCAGCACTTATCTCAGAAGCAGAAATTCTAGAATCCACAAGAATATGTACACCCCCGCCATGCAAGTCTCTGTCATTTTTATACCATTTAAAACCATCTGAGAATACTTCACCACCAGCAACCTCTTTTGCTGACCATGACTGAGTACCAAGAATAACAGACGGCTTCACCATGTCAACTATAGAGATGCAAATTCATCAACCAATTTTAGCTCTGGTAACTGGACACTCACACAACATGTGCGAGAGCGTCGCCCTTGTTGCCTGACATAAATTGAAAAGAGCACTCGGGAATTGCGCGGGAAAAATGTGCCGCAGTCGCATGGGACTGGGAAAGCTGTGTGTCTGCAGTCGTCACCAGACACAGCGTCAGCCTGGCAATGTTTGGGGTTGGGGTCGGGGGGGGGGGGCGCAATATCCGCCTACCTAGCAAGGAATTCGAGAATGTTGAGAAATTTGCTGCCATGTGTGATGAATATTTTGCACAGATAGTTGTTTTGAACATATTACCCTAGTAATTTATTGCCAGCCAATGTGTCGCCAGGGTCTTTTGGGCGGAATCTAAAAGTGTTGTGTGCATAAGAATTTTATAAAGAAAAAAACCTTGCAGTGGCTCCGAGGATTCGAACTCTTGGCCTCGGATTACCACTCGTACGTTCTACTTCTCAGTCGCTCAGCCGATGCTGCAGGAAATCAGCACTCGAATATAGTTGCCTTTCCTCTTGAGCGCTTGTTAGTATTATTGGTTGACGATCGTCCTCCCCTCCCCCCGCCCCCCAGCCTATATATAATCAAGCGCCGATGTAAATGTATACGAATCCAGCCTGTGAGAAGTAGTGAAAGGCCGCGTAGGAAAGAGGTGGAAGGAAAAATTTGCATGTGCAATGTACATGTCGGTCGTGCCAGTATATCCCAAGGATCTACATCTGCAACTACGTCGGAATGTATGTGAAGCCAAGCTATCGGGTATCGCGTAATAAAATACTACTGAATTATATGTGTACATATTTGTTTATTTTCAGCCAATGCAACGTGCTATCTTATGCAATTTTAAGCAGCTTGTGAGCACTACAGCGCTCATAAGGTGTGCCGAAATACCGACGTGAAATCAGACCAATGCAAATTGTGTGACGTTGGCGCATCACTACCACGAGAACGAAAGCGTTCTATACGGGATGCTTGTCAAGCAAAGCATAGTGAGCCAGAGAATGGGTTAGACCAAATGTAAAGAAACAGTTACATTTACTGTGCTATTCCAATGGGAATGTCTATGTGGATTGGAGATAGCTATGAGGCGGCGTTACATGTACATTGGTGTAGACTGGTAAAAGCAACACCCTAACGTGTGGGTCTCCCTTTGGCTGCAAGTGCATATTGAAGCTATGTCAATGCCCTGCACAGGTTTGTAGAAACGTGTTGGCACCACCAGCCATAAGTCATCTGTTGCAAAGCAGCGCAACAGTACACTTCCCAGAGAAGAACCTTTCAACGCTCTCTACACTCAAGCGTTCGCTTGAGCAGTGGACCGCCGTTTACATGTTTGTAATGTGTCGTTATTTATTGTGGGATTGCGCACAAAAAGAAAGCGTTCACTGTCCATATTTTGGAGTTCAACACGCAGTGCTTATAGAGGAGTTGTTGGACATAATAAACGAGTTTTGCGCCAAAACCACACACACAGGAAAGGACAGAACACGAGCGTTTATTATGTCTCGTTTATTATGTCGGATAACCAACTATCCCAGCAGTTCAGTCTTCTAGAGTTGTTGGAGTTTCCGTCTAGTGTGCACATGAAGGTTTTAATGACAAATCAGTCCGGCTGTAGCTCCTGAGGTGGAGCAAAGTGCATAAAAAAGAAAACTTGTCATCCACCTGAATTGTAAGCCCTTGTGATACATCCTTTGCATGTACTCACAGCCATTCTAGGAACACCTCGGAGCAAGACGAATCTTTCTTTAACTCCGACGTTTCCCTTCTAAGAGAGTGGTACACGCTGTCAACTTTGTAGCTTCCTGCTACAATTCAGGTGGATCACATTTTTTTTCCTTTCATGAAGCTTGTATCTACCCAGAATTATATTCAGCGAGATACTGATGGACCGAACGGCCAACCGATGAATGCGAAAGCCTCCCCGTGAGCTAGCAGAAAGATAACGTCACTTTAAAAGTCCTGACTCTATGCTGCTGCACTATAAGGGAGTGCCACCTACATAACAGGGTGCGCCACCTACAGAAACTAAGATCACTCGGACGAGATGCATGACTAATTATAGCTATTTCTTGAGAGGAGATTTCTCGAGCGATATGGGTGCTTAATATTGCTTGGCAGCCAGTGCGTCTTTGTGCGCTTCACATTATGGAGGAAACTGACACTATTTTTTCAAGTTCATACATTAAGAAGCCTGTACTGGAGTTGCCATTGGAAACAATTGTGAACCGTCGTGCGCAGTAAGAGGGCTCATAGTCATTAAGTCGCAAACGAAAAAGTCCAGCTAGCTATCTTCGCGATATGGTAAGGAAAATTTATGCGAGGACGACTGCAAGGGGCATGAAAAAACAGTTTCACATGTGTCATTGTCGGCTGCGAACCATTCATCTGATTATTGTGATTGTGCATTCACGACGCATCTAACTTCTAACCAGCTGTTATAGGTACTGCGCTAGCGGCGGTGGAAGGATGCACTGCTGCTGTCCCGAGGGACATATACTGCGTCCGAAGTCAGTTGATCTACCGCACCTGATATTGCTCACGTGGCAATGAACATCGGTGATTCGTCATTGAGTGCGGTTATTATTTGTGTAACGTGGTTACTATAGCATCAACTTTTTCGGATGACGACGAAGCCTACACCCTAAGAGTATGCGGTACGTCCGCGGGAAAACCTTCGCTATTCCCGGACCCCACCGGCTTATTTAGGCTCCTTTGTAATAACCTGGTTGAAGAAACCGCCTAATCCAATACGAACCTGTAAGGGGAGGGGTGCTGAGATTAAGCGCGACGCTATAAAATTAATTCCGAATTAAAATTAAAACAACATAACATCGCTGCATGTCTCTGCTTCAGGTTCTGGAACATGCTTCAAGTGCGTTTTTTTCTTTTTTTATATTTCAGCTACTGTGAATTCAAGTTCTATACAAAGGCGTTAGTTGCGCTGTAGAGCCCCCTTCTAAAGGTGCTGCTCCTCTTTCCGACTGGTATGCTTGTCACAAGGAATACACTACGTCCGGATGCCGAAGAAAAAAAATCTTTTGGTAGAGGAAACAGAAATTTACTATACAAATGAAGGAACATCTCGTTGATGCTAGACGGTCGCCATGAAGGACACGGTAATAAGTACTAAAAAATGCAAAAATTTGTTCCTAGAATAACGAGTAGTTGCGAAACTTCGGGGCTGGCACGACGAGAATGCGAACCCAGTCGCTTGTAGAAGGATTTCTGCGCAGGATGCCCGCCTTGCGTTGTACACCAGAAGGCGCTGCCGGCGACGCCCGCTTGTGCGTCAGCGCCGCAGCCGCCAAATTGTGTGCAGCCGGAGAATGATTGACTGCCCCGGAACGAACCAGCTTGAGGGCGCGCCCAGTATTGACGGCTGCCACCATCATGGCCCCGAGCCTGTCGCGAAGAACGCGTCGTTTTGTCCTAGTGCTAGCCTTCGTCGCCGATGTTTCGCCGAGTCCGTAGCGCCGGTCACCGTGCCGAAAATCTTGCGCAGTTGTTGCAACGGAAGCTGCGCACAAGTCGCGCCGGTTTTATTAATTCATTTATTTACTTACCTACTTATTTTATAAATTACTATTGCCATATCAATTATATGGACACTATAGGAGCATTTCCGCCGTCGGTGTCGGCGTCGCCGTGAGACTCCATATTAAATTCACGTGTGGTAAAAGCGTGGCCGCGTGCCGTATGCTGTATGTGCGAGTGAAAGCTAGCGAGAATGAGCCGACGGTTCCACCGCGCGCAAGGTACCGAAAGGTACCGAGTGGGGGGGGGGGGGGGGGGGCTCTTCTACTCCGGCGACGGTATGGCGCGGCCTAGCGCGGCCGCACGGGCTCTATTTTAGAAGCGATCTGCGATGGGGATAGAGTGCGCCGTGTGCTGATAGCCTCGTGTGCGCTGTGTTTTAGCCGCTTAATAGCGTTGAAGCGAGAGACAGCCCGTAGGTCAATTCACGCACTGCTGCTGCCACGCTTCCACACACCAGAGTTATGACAGCAAATGTCCCTGGTTACCGAGTGAGATGTGTTCGGGTTTGCCTGTGCACGTGTAACATTTATTTAGTGGGCGAATGTCTCAGTGTGTACGGTCATTCAAACTACTATCCTTACTTTCTATAGCGCCCGCCATGGCGCTTATGGTTATAGTGCTGGGCTACTAACCACGAGGACGCGGGATCGAATCCAGGCCACGGCGGCTGCATTTTGACGGGAACAAAATCGGAAAACACCTGTGTATTTCGATTCAGGTGCACGTTAAAGAGCCCCAGGTGGTCTAAATTACTTTGGAGTTCCGCACTACGGCATGCCTCATAATCAGATCGTGGTTTTGGCACGTAAAGCGCCATAACGTTTTACTTCGTATAGCTGACTAATAATTTGCTATTGCAATAGATGCTTCGCCTTTCGGGCGAAACTGTGACTTTCTAAATTTTTTTACACCTTCCCTTGACTACAACAGCACATAAAATAGGCAAGGTCTGTTTCCTATAGCCATAGAATAACAGGGGGTCTAAACTAAAATGTGTAAGTACAGAGAAGTGGTGCTTACAAAAGAAACAGTAAATGGGAAATCAATTTCAATTTTTCCTTATAAGAAAATATATGGGAATAAGCATAACTATACGATTATATAATATAGACAACAACGCATACATGATGATAAATACAGTTAACATAAACTGTGACACATCGTTACACACTGTTGTGGCACACTGCGTGCTTAACAACGAAGCAACGGGTGCTCCCCCCACTCTCCCTATTCGTTCGTCTGAAGTGGTTGCCCTTGTGCTGAGCTTTAAACATCCAGCTGCCGTGGTTGCTTAGCACCTATGGCGTTGGTCTGCTAAACACGAGGTCGCGGGATCGAATCCCGGCCACGGCGGTCGCATTTCGATGGGGGCGAGAATGCCCGTGTACTTAGATTTAGGTGCACGTTAAAGAACATCAGGTGGTCCGAATTTCCGGAGCCCCCCACTACGGCGTGCCTCATAATCAGAAAGCGGTTTTCGCACGTCAAGCGCCATAATTTAATTTTTTAAACGTCCATCGAACCTTGAAAGTTCCACGAAACTGTCAACACCTTCCCGTGGGTCCAACTAAGGAATCCAATGGCGCGCTGCACCAGGAGGAACGCGGCGCCCGTGACGTCAGCACCGCCCCGCCTTGTTCCTGCCGACGATGGGTCGCCAAAGGGATTTAAGGCAGAACCGGTCCCTCGTGAGGATACAGAGTCGCCACCAGCCGCCCCGTCGGTCTGGTACGCTCTTACCGCTACTTGTATGCTATTACCTGTATCTATCTGTGCTTATCTGTAATATCTGTACATATTGTATAAAGCTTTTCGTCTCCATTTCCTCTGCTCAAACAGTCCGTCTGTCATCCTCGACTCCGAGTCCCAACACTACATGCGGTTCTCTAACGTGCATCTAAATCAAGTACACGAGCGTTCTTGTGCTTCGCCCCCATCAAAAGGCAGCTGCCGTGGACAACAATGGTGCGCGCCAAATCATGTTCGGCACAGTTGCTGAAACAACACCTATGCATGACTTACTTGTAGTAGGCGCGAGCCAAATGGGCCTCCTGGCGCTTAAGTGCCTGAGCATTGCTCTATCGAGGAAGCTGCCGGACTGGTCGTCACGCTCGCGAGGTTTGTCGGTAGTCTGGAGGGCTTCCCAGGCAACACGGAACGAGTCTTCGCCTTCGAAGTACGACGACGGGGCGGTAGGCTTTGCGTGTCGTTGAATCCCGCTTTCGATTAAAGGTTCCTCGTTTTCACCAAGTGAGCAATTACCTAAAGAGTAGTACATGCGGTGCAATTGCCAAACGTAATTACACTAGCATTCGGCATTTCTAGTCTTATTTCTTCAATACAACTAACCGATGCACATTTTCGAACTTCCTAAAACAAATAATTATCAGCATAGTCGTGGTATTGATCATGGTGTACTATCAGAAAGAAGACACTTTTACCTGTCCTCCCTTCCATAACTGTCTGTATCTGTTCCTTGCGCAGGTGCATCACAGACGTGTTATAACACATACGGTTTTTATTCTTGTGCAAGTCATCGCGCTGACATGCATGCAGGGCCTTTAAAGTGGTTCTATAAGAGAGAGAGAGAGAAAGAGAAAGATGGAAATTGGAGAAAGGCAGGAAGGTTGACCAGAGTTAAAGCCTCCGGTTTGCTACCCAGCCCTAGGGGAAGGGAAAGGGGTAATAAAGACGGAAGGAAGAGCGGAGACAAAAAGACAAATGTGAAAAAGAAAAAAAAAATGTGGACGGAATGGGATCATTACCATCTTTTTAATAGGCCACAACCATGTAAAACGGTCAACAAAGACTTGGCCGACTTTCGCTGCGACGACAGTTCATGTTGACATTCCAAGAATGTCTGTTTAAGGTTAATGAAAGCAATGCTAGCTACTGGAATACTGGTTGCATATATTATTTATGCGCTTAGGTAGACACACTACCTCTTTAATTGAGGGCGCAAGCGATACAGTTTAATTATGTGTGATTTAGTATAGTCAGATTCGAAGACAAATTCATTTTTCTTGCATACTTTTAGATTGCTTATATTCTGGGATATTCGCTCATAACAATGGCACTCGTTGCGCTTACATCGCATTCCGAAATGGATGTCTCTCTGCACGTGCTGCACCGCACTGCACGTGCAGTCGCCGGTTCCACATAGCATGTCAGTATAGAGTCTGGGCGGAGCTGATAGCAGCAGCATTCCTGTCCTCGACTAGCAGAAACATGGGTGGTTTCTGCCTTTCGCACATAATCAGCTGCGTCACACGTCGAGACTGCCGCCTCAGAATGCGAAATTAGCATAGACTACCAATTTTAATGATGAATATTGCTGAACAAAAACATTCTAGAAAAATATGATGAAATGAAGTTGGCTGCGAATACGAATGTCTTACCTTCGAAATACGTAATATAAACATACCATTACAGAGAAATTAAGAAAGCTAAAGAAATATTCCAGGTTGCATATGCGGCGTCTGAAACCAGCCTTTCTGTAGCTATAGCATAGCCTCTTTAATAATAGAGAAATACATGCAGATCCAGCACGCTTACTTGAATTTAAGCGACCCGAAGCTTAAGGGGGGGGGGATAAACATTTATTGTAGAACCACCAATTTATGATGGCCAGGCCTGAGCCTCCCATGCGGGGACGTCGAGGGCTTGCCTCGCCGCCGCCTCACTGAGATAAAAGGCCTTAACGAGGTCGTCATAAGTGGTCAGATTGTCCCTGGTGCCCAACCCGTCTCCAGTGACTCCGGCGCCGTTGACTAGGCCTCGCGCAATGAAGTGGGTGACCTCGTTGAGATTGGTGAAGGCGTTTAATTAAGCGCTTTACGGGTAACTGTGATGCTTACAATTTGATGGTGACAGGTGTAGACCAAATGGTGAAAAACATTGGAAAATAAACACGGACGAGGGAGGAACTCAGAAAGAACGCTGATTGCCAACTACTTGGGCTTATTGTATGTGCACACAAATATGCCTATAAAAGAAGGGTGACGGAGGGTGGCGGTGAGGTTTGCTATCTTGCACTTCACCCGCGTACGCATCAAGTGATAAAAAGTGGGCTCTTAATGATGAAACCAGATTAGTGGCGGAGGTACATGAACTTTTTGTCAGAGCGATTGGAGGTGCACTGGCACAGGTATCACTTTAACGCATCATCGCACACGCTTCTTGTATCTCCTGTGCTGTTTGGTCTCTATACCGGCGCAAAGCACGAAAGCGTGATTCCGATCAATCACGCGACAAGAAGCGAACGGTTTGCTTTCTGAGCCGTTACGATATCGATCCCCTCCTAGAACACACGAACCATTGCGGCTCATACGTTTTCTTGATGCAGCTGCCAAGGACTTCTGAATGCATTCGCTAACAATCTGCAGCCAAGACGAAGTGCACTGACCTCGCTGTCTTGATGTCGCCTAGCTCGTCAAGCATGTGGTGTTGGGAGCAGGTAGAAAAATGCCTAAACGTAAGTTTTAATTTACTGGTTTAGTGGAAAACTGGTTTGCGTCACAGAAACAAAAATTAAAATAAGTGTTGAACCATGTATATATGTGAACCTTCTCTCTCTCTCTCCCTTGTCCCAATTCGGCGTTCGAGGAATTTGGTCGCATTAGGTATACATGTAGTCAGCGCTTCTGACGTGTCGCTTGCCTTCGTCTTTATCTTCGCCACGTTGTTAGTTTTAACCGCGAGTTTAATAAACTGGAGTAAAATTAAGATATGCAGCAGCGGTAGGATGTCCAGAGTTAACGTCTAGAGTGTCGTGTAAAGCCCCGTGCTGAAGCTAAGTAAATTTGGCCCTCCAAATTTAAATAACCTATATGTAATGTTCCGCCCCAACGAAAGTAGGGAAAACGTCAAAACACGCCTCCCTGTGGTAGTTATTAACGCTAATGAGTGCCGCTAGCTCGTAGAAACAGAAAAAAATAAATTGGTGAGGAGTGCCGACGGCGGCGAGCGCACGTCCTTCTCCGAAAGCGAACGTTTATTGCTTGCACTCCAGAGTCCCAATACCAGTTCACTCGAAACTGTTAGTTTAGCACTTCGTCTCCTCGCGTAGACGCACGGGAAGCGGCTACGGCCAAGCTATATGTGCATGTCCTCGGCGGCACGTTAAGTAAAGTGCTCCACGTGGTTAAGGGATGGCCCACACTAATTTTGGTTCCGCCATCTGGTATTTAGAAGCGAAACACTGTCATGGCAGGTGGTGGCGTTTATTGTTGCGCCTGACCATGGAGTAGAGAAAGGAATTCAAGAGGGAATGTCACGTCATAGCTTTGAAGCGAAGCTGAAAAAAAAAAAACAAGAGGAGAATCCAAGGAAAGGCCGGGAATTCTGCCATGAAAAGGCCATCGCGTCATAGTTTATGCAAGAGGTAGCTTTACTCGACAACCTCGAATCCCAACCCCCCCCCCCCCCCCCCAAAAAAAAAAGAAAGGGTATACTAAGTGTCGACGCTAAAGAAGAGATGGCCGACGTAAGTGCGCGAGGAATACGATACCACAAGATACGTAATACGCTAACAGTGATTATGATAGACATACTGAAGGAGGGAGATGAGGGAAACATCATCAACATTTAATCATCGAATCATGTGAACCATCATGCGCGTCGACATTGTCTTTTTAGCAGACTCTCGGTTGCTCTTTTCTTCTTTCTTACCTTCATGGTCTCCATGGCAGCGTAAGGATAGACGGCTCATCAGAATTATAAGACAAAAGGCACCGTTACTTGGTCCCCTAAGAGAGAGATTTCACATTTTACGTTCGCTGCCTTAACGGCTGATCTCATTGACAACGCGGACGGAACGTCATTCTCAGCACTGACGAAGCGTGAAAAGCGGGAAAGGGAATATCATTGGAAAAGGCAGCGTTACAACATTGTGGACCTGTACATATCACATATATAGTGGTCTCTGCATGCCCATTCTAGACCCACCGATACTTTATAGCCTACGCAAAAACCTTGCGTACGATATATGAAAGATATTTGCTGTACTGCGTCTCCAAAGGTCGTCAGATCACGTGAACTGCGAAACTAGATGTGCGTGAAGATATTGCACGTTCCTTTCTGTATCCATGCATGGCATGCTCTTCATTGCAGACGCGGTTTATCGTGTGGTATACCACACTCGGCCGTACGGCCCGCGCATTGTACCACTTCAGCGGGCAGCGTGACGGGCACAGCATAGAGTTTCATACAATTACTAGAGGGCAAATTGGCGTTACCGTCAACGCGAACGTCAAGCAGGGTGGTTCAGTCAGCATGACGATGATGGTTAATCGACGAGTTCACCTAAACTTCATCTTTCCGTCTTTTAAATGACTTTGTGACTTAGCAGACTCATCAATTTCAAAATAAATTCGCGATATTTAAAACAATTTTAATATTGTCTAACGGCAAGATTCGAACACACGACCTGTAGCACAGCAGCCAGATATTGAAACAAATGACCACGGGTGCATGGGCAAGCGCAACCACGGCAGCGATTATGCGTGTTCGCAGTTTTATTCTTTTGTTTTTATTTTTGAAAACAAGAAGTGTAGAATGCTTTGGAATTTTAGCTAGTGAAGACAGACAAAGCGAAATAAACGAAGCCACAACAACGTCTGGTTCGAAAAGCACGAAGACCAGACAGATCCAGCAACTGAACGGTCGCTGTGCCAGAGTTTCGTCTACTAATTATTTTAGGAAACTTTATACGCTACCAAGTGGTGGCGGCACCTGGTGCATTGGTATAGTTGCTATCGCAATTTTATCAAGAGTGAACACCTCTGTAAACGTTAAAGTTATTGGAATGTAATGTCCAACGGGTCATGTCTTGCTCGGCTGTTCTGCTTAGATTAGTCATATACATGTAGTTTGGGTATAGCTCACCGGCTGAGCAACGTTCCCTCGCGGCAAAGCGGGCTTCGACGACCCTTGGCAACGACGTTTCAGTGGCAGCGTGCACCACCGACGGCTGCTCTGCCGTCTCGAACACGTCACCGTGCGGCATGGGTGGAGGCTCGTCTTCGTGCTCGGGCTCCTCGATATCGAATATGCTTTTCTCGCGTCTCGCGCCGATCCGCCGGAGGCCGGAACCTTGACCCAAAGTCTCCACTTCGGTGTCGTTGCCTCCGTCCATGTCGAAGAGCCGGGCATTCTTAGAGGCATTCTTGCGCTCCTCAATACCCATCTCGCCTGCAACGGCAACCGTAGAACAGAATCCCAGTGACACGACAGACGGCCCCGCATAAAGATTCCCGAAGAATAAACAATGTCATTTTACACTAAAAGGGGCAAGAACATACTTTTCCCCTTTATTGACAGGTCAAATGAACGAGCGGGATTCATGCGTTACCAACTGCCAATTATTACCTATATTTTTGTCATTAGTTTAAAAAGAATTACGCGCTATATAGTTATGGTTTGCATTTATTACTTCCTGCGCCCATTGTTCTACACAAAACGTCTACTTAAAGTAGACGTTTTACCTAAAGTAGATTACCTAAAGTGAATTTTATACGTTATTACCATGTTCACATGGCTAAGTTTAGCATCTTGTGCAGTTCTGTTTACAATACTCCTTACCTATGTCCTTAGTACTTAAACTCGACATTTCTAACATCTATCTTGCATAATGACGTTTGTTCAGATACATACAATGTGATTGCTATTAACTCTGTATATTGCTTTCTCGTTATGATAATAGATGAGATCAACAGTATCATTAAACAGAACGCTTGAGGCGAGCAGCGCGTAAAATAGTTATTACACAGGGCAAAGAAGACGGCCACAGTGCCGACTATTAACTGAATTAGTAACGGCGATGTTTGCGTAGTGCACAAAAGTAGAAAAGGAAGGACAGAAACGAATAAAGAGCGCTAACTTAGAACTCATCTTTCTTTGCGGAAGAGCGCAATATATATGCGCGGCCAACAGGAAAACACACAGAAAAAAAGGGGGATACGATTACCCTGCTCTTGACCTGGGCAATTGTACGCGACGCAGACGGCGCCGTTATGAACCACGATAACTCGCCAAAGCCTGTACCCTAATGTCAACTGGGGTTTTACATAAATCACACAGAAATATATATGGGGTGTTGTCTTATTGTCTTACACGTGTTGGTACACGTGTAAGACAATTAAAACAAAGGCAAAACTAGTGTGCAATAGTGTGCATCCAGATACCCTATCTCTGAGGCAGCTGTAATTACCTCTCGGACACCTCTACTCACCATTCTCTCCCCTCCACAAGCACTAAACATCCCTTTTGTCCTCATGGCTTCACTGTATGGACGGCTGAAAGAATCCATTTGCAAGTATGGTGCCGTTTGGTATATCGTGCGCAGGTTTTTCTTGTCTATACGTAGTGCAGCGGATCGACATAAACATTCCACGAGATTACACGTCGCACTGGATGACAATAAAGACAATTGTACGCATCGTGTTTCATGTTAGAGCATTTATTAATTTGGTCGCAAACCATTCGCTTAATATACGTTCTGGCATGTGCAATGGGTCTGCGTTTCTCTCTATTATTTTGTGTACAAATTTACCTATATGTAACTAAATAACCAGATGTCAAACGTTTCTTACTATAAGTTGAATTGAACCACTGTATGGTCATTCTTATAGCCTAAAACTACCCTCTCACTTACACAGTGGCAGCGCGTTATTGTAGAAATCACTGTTCGTTCATACGTGACTCCACTGAGATAACTGTGATTAAAGCCACGTAACCACGTGTTTTTCCTTTTGTTAACCACAATTCACAAGATTCAAACATGGCGTAGAAAAACAATAAATCTGCTATTGATATGCAGGTGAAAATCTTTCAACCTTATGTAAAGCTAGCTAGGACAGCGTCAAAATAAAACTAGCGCTTATCTAAGATTAAAACACAACATTTAATTGCCGTTTCGATGTCGCTACTAGCACTTCGTTTACATTACGTAGGAGTGCGTTTCTGTCCGATTATTAATCGGACCCTCTCATGCTCCAACTGAATTTGAGTATGTACCATCCTCGCCTGACGAGCTCTCATCAATATTAGACTAGCTGGGACGTCCCATATAGTTATTCATTAGGTGTTGCAGTTCGCTACGAATTTGAGGCTTCTTCCGAACGGCACGAGCTGCCTGCCAGTATATGCTCAAAAGGTACAGCCTAAAACAAAAAAAAATGTTAAAGAAGTATTGTCAGGTAGATCGCGAGCAGGTTTCAACGGCTGCAGGTGTTCCTTAAATGTATCCATTAGCTCAGAGACAACAAGCTCAAAAATGTCACCAGAGCAATGCATCAGCATCGATAAAATCTCCATAAAGTTACACACTTTAACAACTACATACTCATCAAGGCGAATTTGAAGGTTGTGGTCTTCGTGTGCCATGTAAATATCACTGGGGACTGGCCCCAAGCATCAAACGATGCAAACGCCACTTTTTGAAATGCAATATTGATCACTAAAGCAGGCAAAACTTTATATAAAACGTCAGCAATCCTAGGAAGCCACTGATCGAGAGACAGAGGGAGAGAGAAATACTTTGTTTTACCGCTGATCGAAGCCACTGAAGTGTTCTAGAAGGCTGTCAACTGAAAAATGTCTATACATTCTTCAACAGACTAAAGTAGCCATAGTAATATGAATGGCGTAACAGAGATATTTAACATCTGTTCAGAAAGCCTTAAGTCCCTTATTATTTACGCGTAGAAGGCTGATAGTTCACAGCATTGCCTGCTGATGAGCGTGCATGAGTTGACGTGATCATGGTGTTGCATCTTTGGCAAAGTGTCAATAAAATGTGTGTTTTTAATGAGAAATGTTCTAAATAATAATCAAGAATCTGACTCTGGAGCCATGTTCGTATCTTTGCGGATTCCGTGCTGTTGAAAATGAAACCCAACGGCAAAACATTTCACTTGCGCTAACGAGGTTAAAAAATCTTAGTGAAGTTTAACTAAGCATAATTCAATTTTGGCGAAAATACAAGGTCATTATTTGTATAATTATTTAATTAGAAGACCTTAAACAGTATCTGCGGGGGTTATTTGGTTACGTGGTGGTTAGCGGATATGACGTAAATCCCAGAACAAGGCCTTCGGGATTTTCCGTGCGCCATAGGAGCCGCCCATTTCGGAGGTGAAGCCAAAGCACTTAGCTATTTTTTAAGGTCGCAGGTTGTGCGTCATTTTCGTTCAACCGTAATGGTGGCATTTTTTTTTCTTGGAAATTTTTTTAGTATTTGCATGCACAAAAATTTTCGTGAGCTTTTGCTTGTGTATTAACGAACGCATTCATATGTTAAACAAGAGCTTGCACACAGGCTGCTTTATTCGTGCATGCTGTACTAGATTAAACTAGGGTTCTTGTGCAGTTTAAAATTTGGGTGGCAAAATTTTATGCAGCCATTCTTAAGCTGCCTGGAAGTTCCAGATCTTGTGTTGAAATGCGCCACAGAGCGTAATATTGTTCACTTGCTCCTATCGACCCCTCCATAGGCACTGTGAAGGAGCTTTTGGTGGCGCGTTATTGTTACCCAAGTTTCCCAAGAAAAACGTATTTGGTGCCGTCGTTGAATGCAAGTCCACGCACTTGAAGTTTTCAAATATAACATGCTTCGTGCGTCGAAGCTCATATATGCAGCTTTCTTGTGCGTTTAGGAGCAAGACTCACTGATGAAACCGTGTTTTAACTGCGTATAGGGAAACGTGTATCAGCTGGACTGTTTAACGAGATGTATCAGAAGGAAGCCCTTGAGACCAGATTGTGTCAGAATAATAAATGTGAGGCTCCGGCTTACTTACACAGAAAATTGGTTACTCCTTCAGGGGCGATGAGAAAGGCGAGGTTGATCGCCAGCACAGAGGCGAGTAAAATGATCACGATACTGTAACAGCAACATCTGTCACAAAACGGCACGGCAACGCGGAACGTGCCAGATGGGGTTTCCTCCCTGCAGGTGAAGGAAGGACATATAAATATGAAAGCCCTTCTGAATATTTGTGGTCTTACGTAGGTTGGCCTTACATCCTAAAATCTACTGAATGGGGGCAGAGCACCTTTTTGGGGGTGTTGATCATTTCAACGGTGCACTTATAGGCTGAAGAAGGGTTTTTTTTGCTGGTCCAGTTGATGCTCGTGTTTGTTTCCTTTCTTGTGCCGTCCTCGCGCAGTTCACCCACAAATTACTCCATAGGCACAAGGGAAGGGATGTGTTTGGACCGGTGGCGCCTGCATGCGGCGGCGCCGCTAATGTGATCGCATGTGACGATCAAGCCGGCCTCACCAGGTGCTGCCGGCCGCCAACTACGTTGATTTAATATGCTCCGTCGTTTTTTTTCTGCTTTGTGTTGCCGAAATACAACGTTAACGTGTCGCGTTTCTGGATGCATGAACCATTGCTGAAACATGACTGAAGCTGGTTAGGCTATTCAGTTCCATCGTCTTTCGTGGCGGCCTCACCAGATGGGACGGCGGAAAGACAGGATACGCGCGGTCTCTAGGCAAAATTACGCATAGGGCTCGACAACTCAAACGCGATATTCGAATCGCATGGTCGCCGGCGCTTTTTGCACTAACTGTAGGTGCTGGGGACACCGAGCTGATACATCGTGATATACAATGAAAGCGAGAACCTTTGTGATGCATTGCATTTGCATTTGGACCCAAGGCGATCACCTAGAGCTCACCTGTGGCACAAAAAAAAAGAGAAAAAGACAGTGGATGTCGCACGGTCCGAGTACTACGTTTCAATTGCTGAGCACTGTACATTTCCGAAGCTGCTTTGTTGTGGTCTTGAAGTTCTAACAATGATAAAGAAGCCGTTCATACGCAAGAGCTTTGTGACACATGGGAATTGTTTGTCTGCGCCTCCGCAGCTATAACAACTCCGAAACTTCGGCAACGAAGGTGAACACTCAGATTTGTAGTCGCCATTTTGCCGTCTTATCCGTGCATCAGTCTCCCTTTTAGAGTATATCTTGGTCCTTCGCGTTTCACAACTCTAATTGCATCCGGTACATGACTGCTGTACATCGACGGCGGACGCAAACGCACCGTGTGTTCATACTTGCCGGCGGCGGCGGCGGCTCTCGACGCGCTGTGCTGTGTGAGATGGACCATGACTGAAAACTGGGCTAGCTTCTAAGACGTCAGGAACGACGAAGCATTGCTAAGATAAAAGGAATTACAGCGCATAGAGAACGAGACATTACCAAATGTGCAATCGGCGAAGCAGCTCAAGAAACAGAAAAACTCGGTGCCCTTCAACTCTGTCAGCAAGGATGACCAGTGAAGCTGTGTTTGTTGGCCCTTTAATGGCGAACTCTACCGACGGCGCTGGTTGGTCCGGCATTTCACAATCTTCGGGATCGGCGCACATATGGGAAGTGCTTAACACCTGATTCACCTCCGCGCGGGTCTACCCGGTATTTAACTTGCTTCGGGATGGGCCCAAGTAAGAAGAGTCCGTAACGTCTGCTTACGCGGCTGACCTGCACCACAGGTCAGCCGCGTAAGCAGACCAATAGCGGCTGACCAATAGCGGCTGACCTGCACCACAGGTTAGCCGCTAATGCACTATTTTCAGGATCGGCCCACGTATCAGGAGTGCTTAACGCCTGCTTCACCTCAGCCGCAGGTCGTCCCGGCATTGCACTATCTTCGAGATCGGCCCACGTGTGGTTCAATGATGTGTAACAAAGAAGAGAAGCCTGCCTGCGCCGCAGCAATCTTAGCAAGTGATGGACGTGCTGGGTTTCAACCACCCTGGAACTTCGGAGTCGCACTCTACCCCCCATCATGCCCGACGACGCATGCACTCCTGCAACTCCTCCAACGGCGCCGGCTACCTTGGTCTGTGCCGGTGCCTTGCGTCAGCGCGATCCCCCTATCTTCTCCGGCACAGATGACAAAGACGTTGACGATTGGATCTCCTGTTATGAGCCAGTGAGTGCCCATAACCAGTGGGACGATGGTACCAAGTACAGAAACGTCGCATTCTACCTTACGGACGCTGCGAAACTATGGTTTCTAAACCATGAAGCCGACCTCACTTCGTGGTTGGTCTTCAAGACGAGCTTTACCCGAGTTTTCGGTCGCCCAGCAGTAAGAAAGCTTCGTGCAGAACGTTTGCGCACACGATCCCAAGAGGCCGGAGAGAACTTCACGAGCTACATTGAGGACATTGTCGACCTTTGCAAACGGGTGAACAGGAGGAGAAGATCAAACATATTATGAAGGGTATTGAGGATGACGCGTTTCAAATGTTAACATCGAAGAGTCCTCATACTGTCGCGGAAGTGGTCGAATTGTGTCAGAGTTACGACGAGTTGCGCAGGCAACGGCTTCACACCCGACGTCCCACTCCGCCCGCCGACTCTCTCTCAAGCCTTGGAGTCATGCTGCTGTTCATCATGCTGCTCTGTTTATAAACATTCAGGAATTAGTTCGTGCAGAGGTCGCCCGCCAGCTATCTTTGACATCTTCTGTGCCGGAACCACCACCCGTTTTGCCTCCTACGATCCGCGACTTCATTCAAGAGCAAGTATCTCAAGCCGTCCCTCCAGCAGCTGAGCAGACACCACTCACTGCACCTCTCACAAGCAGTTTCCCGACCTCGTCCACAAACGCTCTTGCCGCCCTCTATGCATCGACCGCCGACATTTTTGCCGCCATCTATGCCGCTTCACGAGCGACAGCATTTTCCTCCTATGCCACTGCCCGACCTACAGCATTATCCGACTCCTCAACCACCAGCTCATACCGGTAGCGATGGTGCTGGGGCGCAGGCAGGCTACTCTTCTTTGTTACAGATGTTTTTTTCTAGCAGGGCCGCGTCAGTCATGGTGCGTACTCGAAGGCATGAACGCAGGTGGTGTCTGACACGGACGCCGGAGGAGAAGGCTCGAGCTTTGTTTCGACACACGGACAAGATCCTGGAGGAACTAGCCGTTACCAACTTTCCTGTAATATTCACTGACGATTACGATCTCCCTAATGCGAAATTTGAGCGCAGGTCTATACGTGTTTTTATTTCGCGTAATGGCGCCCACAATTGGTCTCGTGCCACACGGTGCAAATAGCGAAGTGTCGCGCGACTGCCTGGCTAAACTGGAGACCGCGAGAGCCGGCGCGTGGGTAGGTACCGCTTGGGCGCAATTCATAGAAGCCCTCACCGACTGACTCGGGTGACGAGCGCTACCTTGGTGCCATCTCGTAGCCATCGCCGCAAAGCCCGTCATGCGTGGCAGTATGCTTTTCTTCTCGCGCTTTCGTCATGCCTTCCTTCGCTTTCTACCTGCTGGTTACGCTGCACTTTCTTCTCCTGCACCGAATGAACGAGCGCAGGGAAAGATGAAAGAGCGAACGCGGAGCGGGAATAGAAAGACGCCAGTCGAGAACGGCTGTACAGTGTAAGGGCGGAGACCAATTAGAGCGGCCATTTTAGTGACGGGCGCGCCAGAAACTGGTGTCATGCGGAACCTCCCCCCCCCCCCCCCCCGCTCCCATCCCGCCCACCCATCGATGCGTACTCGTATCTGGTATCAGCCGGACCCCTGGTTTCGTTCTATCACTTCTCGAGTCAGGTCTCACTCGCGCTTGTTTGGTTTGTTCCCTTTGGTCTCCTTCGCGCTCGATTAGATTTTCATGGTTTCTGCTAATTCTGTAATCTGAGTGCGTGCGCGACGAGAATTCTGTAGTCTTTCTGGAAGCCAAGCGGCACCAGCGATTATGCTGGAACTTTCGATGAGTCATGTATAAAAGCCGACGTGCTTGGCCCGGTGATAAGGTTTTCGGTGACTGCTGACTCTGCTTCACGTCTCTCTCAAATTCTTTGCCTCAATATATCGCGACACGAAAAGAAAGCATATTGAGCTGAGCTCAAATTTCACACTACGGAGTATCGTAATTGTCGGTGAATCTTTTTCAACCACTGTTGCGCACCGCGTTCGCTTTCATCTTTCGCTGTACTCGTTCACTCGGTTACACCTGAAACGCCGACGCTCGCCGCAGGAACAGGTGCCTAAAGCCCTGACCATAGTTACGTTTGCACCACGCGTAAGCCCGCGTCCGCGCACCCACGCATGCGAAGTGCTTCTTTACATTTTGTACTGTTGTAACAGTTGTAAAAAATGACAACCATTCCACTCTGTGAAGACGGAGTGGCAGCGATAGCTGACGACAGTCAAAGCTCTCAAACTAAAGGCTAAGTGCTTTCGCAGCCATTCCATCGTCGCAGAGTTGAATGGTTGTCATTTGTTACGTTGCGAGTCTGGCGTCGCTGCTCGTTCGGAAGTGCTCGGGCTCGCGATTGTCCTTTTCGTTCAGCATGGCGAGAACGTTCTTCGTCGGTGGTCGTTTCGCACCGGCGCCGCTTGAATTCTCGTTGCTGTTCCCTCCCGGCTCTCCTCGTACGCATGTTCGGGAATACGAACTGTACGCGTCCGTCCCACCGATAACGCAGCTGTTTTTCGCGCCGATACCTCTCCTGCTTACATAGTGCGATAACCTTGACGTTACAATATTATTCGCGGCGAGCGTTCTAATCTGTTCCGCATTTTGACATCTGCGCCGCCGCACTGCACCCGTATGGGTTTGTTAGAAATCGCTAAGTCCGTTTCCGTTGCCGGACGCCGAAAAAACTACGGAAGGTTGGTCATATACAGCTTTCGCTGAAGTATAGCAATTACGTTTATAAATATCCATGCATCTTGAAACACTGTCAATAACAAAACACGAATGGGGTGTCTGCCAAGGCATCTATGAGTGAGCCCAGTGATCGCGTGCTGTCGCGCGTCTTTGTAGATGCAAACCACCATTCCTTTCGAGGCGAGGCAGGAGCTAGGTGCGTAGATGCAAGCTTGCGCGCGTCCGCAAGCGTGCGTGTGGTCTGGGCTTAAGAGCTGCGCTCCACAGAAGGGACACATACACTCGGCCACAAAAGTTTACGGACCACGGGCTCTCAGAAAACATTCAACACCTGAGCAGCCTGTAGCAGTAGCCAGAAAAACTGTATACGTGTTGGCATATTCTAGTCTAGTCCGCAAATGCAAATACGAGGCTGCGTTGTGAGGTTCCAGAGATATTGAACTTTTTCTGAGATTTCATGGTCCGTAATATTTTGTGGCTGAGTGTTCGTCTTCTTTTTAGGCGCAGCCCTTAGGCACCCATTTCTGCAGCGAGCGTTGGCGTCGTCCCTTGGCGTTGTCGTAGCCGAATGAACAAGCTCAGCAAAAGGATGAAAGAGTGAACGCGGAGCGCTGATGAAAGACGGCGACAGCGAAAAGAGCGCGAGCGGGAACGCGGAGGAGGAGGATGCAGCGTTACCATGAGGCGGAAAGCGGAGGAGGAGGGTATGGCAAAGGGGTGAGAAGAAAAGCGTAGGGCTGCGCAAGATGGGCTTTGCGGCGACGACCGATACGACATTGCGCCAGAGTGGCGCGTCGTCGTCTGTTCATTGATGGCATGCGGAGAGTGTGTCCACCGATACCATATATGGGAAAAAAAAAGCGCAGCTTGAGCGAAAGTCTGTCTGCGGTGGCAGCTGTGAATCGCACCCACGCGTCACGTACCCATGTGCTGCCTCTCACGATATCGCCGTTAGGGAGGCAGTCGCGCCACACTTCGCTCCGTTTCCAGTGTGCCGCACGAGACAGATTGTCATCTCCAGCCCATATATCGCGAAATGAAAACACGTATAGATTTCACGTAATCGTCGGCGAATTCTTTATTCCAGAAAGAGAGGGGACAGCCTGCACCGAACCTAAAGGAGGTATCACGTCTCGCAGCGTTTGCCAAGCGTTCTGCTACGAGGTAAGGACTGCGAAATGAGAGCCGACCGGGTTCAGTTTAACACACAGTCTTCGAGGGTGAGCGGCTACGACGGGAGAATGGGCCAAAATGACAAGCTTTCGCTCTTGACAGAAGGAAGAGAGCAATTAATTCTAGTGGCTGAATAGGACCTAGAGCACATACGAATACTCTAGCTCGTGCTGTGTTGGACGTGACGTTGCATGCTAGTCGTGTCAAAGAAGTGTAATACAGTTGAACGCTTTTATGGCGAAGTGCTTCGGGCATCCGAAATCCTTCGTTATACAGGACAATTCAATGTAAACGTCGCGCAGCGCACAGTTATTTTGTGTTCCAGAGGTGTTCCATAGAGAAAGAAAAATACAATAAGAGGGGACACTCCCATAGAGCCCAGCGGCCGAATTGACTGCAGCGCACCAAGCCGTCGATGTTAAAACCTGAAGCACACTTCCGGTTTCGGTTTTGTGCGCGCGCGTTTTGAATACTAGCTGGTACACGTGGCGCCTGCTGCGCTGATCCCCTTTTCGTACCATTAATGCGCGTGCTTTTTATTTCTACAGGCGCGCGCTGCTTAGGGCGGGAAGCAGCATTTTGTAGGATGTGAAAATATACGGAAAGGCAGCTGTCAGGCAGGGTTTGTACAGCAGTGCCATTTCCAGAAAAGAGATGCTAGGATAAGCTTTCAATGGAATTCCATATTTATTTCATTCCATCAAAATAAAACACTGTGCAGTCCATGTGGCGTAATAAAAAGAATGCTGATACATAACACAAGGCATGAGGCTATGAGTACACTACAGAAGCTTAGAGAAAAACAAAAAGTAATGTTTATTTCACTTCATAAAAAAGCGGCGTTCATACCAATCATACATTTGCCATTCATTTTGCACGGCCAACTGAAAGACAAAAAATGACACGCACATCCACGTATATTTTTGGCGTTTCGTTTCCAATTAACACACAGTTTAGTATGTAGTCTTGCTGAGACCACCGCATTGCTTTGCACTTAAATATGCATCCATGGCCTCTACCCCCAAAATAAAACAAACGTGGTATGCAGTCCATTTGGAGCATTAAAACGAATGCTAATACATACAAAACAAAGCTTTGAATACAATACAGAACCTTAGAGAAAAAGAAAAAATTAATGTTTATCTCGCTTCATAAGAAAGCAGCTTTCACACCAACCATACATCTATCTGCAATACACTTTGCGCGCTGCAAGCAAACTGAAATACAAAAAATGACACGCATATCCACGTATACTGTCGCCGCTGCGTATCCAATTAACCCACAAAGCAGTGTTGCTGAGCACCAAATTGCTTTGCCCTTAATTAAATCCATGCCCCCTCCCCCATCGCTCGTTCCACGAGCTAACACCCCCTACACCCCTCGCACACACATCGTCATGCTTTTGGCATTATATATCCAATTAACACAAAAAGTAGTGTTGCTGAGACCACCGCATTGCTTTACATTTAAATCCGTGCCCCCTCCCCCCATCCCTCAATCCACAAGCTAACCCCACCCCCCTTCCTCGTGAATACATCCTCATACTTTTGGCATTAGATAGCCAATTAACAAAGTAGTGTTGCTGAGACCACCGCATTGCTTTACATTTAAATCCGTGCCCCCTCCCCCCCATCCCTCATTCCACAACCTAACCCCCCCCTCCTCCTCGTGCACACGTCCTCGTATACTTTTGGCGTTATATATCCAATTAACAAAGTAGTCTTGCTGAGACAACTGCATTGCTTTGGGCTTAAATCCTTACCCACTGCTTATCAGCTCAGTAAGGTGTGCAAAATCAATATAGAAGCATTAAACGTTTCAGCCGGACGCAGGCAAGAGTAACATTTTTGAGGCAACCACCAGTGCGCACTGCTCTATACTCTGGCACTTGGTAAAGGTTAAAAGAAATCGTTTTGAGCCTGCTGTGGGTGCCGTGTTCACAAGGAATAGCATTCTGTAGGGCCATGTCCCCCCCCCTCTCCCCCCGGAGGAGCTGCTGCACCTCCGGAGGGTGCCACCACCCACCACAACCACCCCCGCCCCCCACCACCACCCCCCCCCGCCCCCCTCCACCTACCACCACACACTTGTAATGTATCAATAGTGTGACCCTGCCAAAATGCTATTCAATTTGAGCAAGGGAGCCCTAGCAGACCTTAAATGCCAATTATATGTTCATTGGTGAAAAGTACTGCATTAACCTTTAACTTTTTCAAGCTGCACGCCAGACACTGATGAATGAAACCTAACTTTGTCTAAATTGCGGTTTACGAATCGAACATGCCAACACAGACGTATCCGGCAATACATTTTGACAAATCTCTGGCGACATGCAATGCAGCAAAATTCCATTTCCCCCACACCAAACAGATACCGATACAAAACATCACACACATGTGCAAGATGCGCTGTAGCCTCAATCACGGCAAGAAAGTGGGTCTCCATTTCTTGAACAAAATCGAACAATCTTTGTGATGGCACTGTCAAATTTCCAAACAGTTTGCTCGGTACGTGATAAGCCTTCAGTAGTGTAAAATACTGGTGCTCGGCACTCACTGAATTTATGTCACCTTGCAGCAACTGTCGGCAAGTGCACCCTTCGAATGATTTTGCCAGGAACACTTTGACCAGAAAGCCTGCCACGTAATATGCTGCTGAATCGTCAATGATATGCGACTGAATGTCTTTTGCCAGAACTGAAATGTCTTCGAGAGACGGAAAGTTATCAGGGCCAACTGATTCGACTACATCAACCAGAGAGGTGCTATTTAGAGAGAACGGCGACACTTCATGGAGGAGTTTAGATCTATCTTCTTCTACGTTGCCCTGCTCAGAGAGTTTGAAGGCTTTCTGAATACAAATATGCTTTAAACCACAAATGAACTGAGACACATTTGGGTTAGTATTGCAACCGTGCTTTTGTCTGATGTGCCCAAACATGTTCTCTAGTGGGTCCTGTTGGAGCCTACGAGTTAGCAGATAGATGAAGTTGTAATTGGCCGAGAGATCGTCCCAAAGATGGATGACAGCCTGAATTGTTATCTGCCAGCCAGTGATTGTTTGCGGCTGACGCTTGCCAGAAAATTTCCAAGAAGCAATCCATGGAAGCTGTTCTTTCAGAAATTTAATTAATTCATTTTGCCCCTTTTTTATGGCATATCTGTATTTCTGAGCATTCCTATGGGGGCTGGAGCTGTTCAATGTGTCGAATAGCTTATCCATACGGTCACAAAAGTTTGCTGTAGCTACAGCTGAAGAGGAAAGCTCATTTACATAAACCAATGTCATAATTGCAATACTAACTGATGAGCTCAGGACTTGTACAGCTCTGCTGACTTTCATGTTACAAAATGGCCTTTGGTATATGTGCCGCTCTGTTAGCTTTGGAGCCAATCGTAACCTTAGTTCATGTGTGGATTTGTACAGTTGTTCAATATGAGACCAATTCACAACTTCTTTCCCAATGAGCAACTCATGTGCTTGAAGATTGTTGCGGGTCGTTTTGATCAAATGAGGTACATCAAAAATAAAACAAACTCTCTCGCCTAGAACTTCAAAATATGGTTTCCCAATCGTGATGCCCAATTTCTGCGCCAAGCTGACATTTGACGTGCCTTGGTCACAGATTACCGCTTTGACAACAATTCTGACGGCTTTAAGTTGCTCAATAATCGAGATTAGTAATTTATCAATAACATTTGCCCATGTCAATACATGCCCTATCGTAAATGCGACTGGCTGAACCCACCTCTTAGATATACCTGCCAGAAGCACAACCATGGCTCTGTCGGCAATACTTGATGACCGCTCGATGCCATCATCTGCAAACCCATGCACAATATCTTCACCGGCATCATAGGATAAGTTCTTTTTCAAAGCTATTTCATCAAACATGAGGGTGCATACTCGGTCGCGCTCATTCCATGCGTGAGTGCTAGCAGAAATACTTTGAATAATTCCGGGAATCACTCCTGGTGACATCCTAAAGTTGCACAACCAGCGTCTCAGAGTACGCTGTGTTGGCAAAGAGAAAATTGGTGCCAAAAAACGGTATGCACGGGGTCCACGGAAGTTCAAATGCAAGGCAAACTTTTTGAGCCAGATAGGGAAGCGCTTGCCTTTTCCCCTCTGCTGCAATCGCAGGTGTGTACACAAAAGCTTAAAAACCTCCTCTGTCACTGATGGACGAATAATGCCCAGTGCCTTCGAAATGGATGGCGGTAGCTTGCTCTGCTTCTTCTGCAACCGTTTGATGGTCCGCTGGCATCTTGCTAGCTTGGACTGCAGTCGCCGGACGGTCGCCCTAAATTTTGTTGACGGAGAGCTCCTCACTGCGCTCTTCCAAGCAACTGTAAGATACAAAAAATATGCACGCATAAATAAAGCTACGTGTACAACAATTCGACAATTTCTTGATACAACACTAATTTACTGGTTACTTCATACTGAACAGCTCATTATGAAACTGTAAAACAGTACGATACATTCTACCAAATATAACCATTGTTCGCAGGTACAATTCCTACACAGAGCCTCCATGAACACAATTAAAAGTAGATCTAAATTGCTTTGTGTCAAAGCCATGAGGGAGCCTTTCTCGCATATACTCATGAAGGAGTTCGAGTAAATAGTACAAAAATCAAACAATATGAGTTTCCTTCGGCTGCTCAACTTTTCCATTATTAAAATGAACCACTATTACAAGAACACCCCCCATCTTGAAGAAAATCCACAAAGCCTTTGGCTAGCGTTAAATGAACCAAACACTTACCGGGATAGTTTCCTACTGGTCTTTCAGCTGAATCGAAAATGTTGGCGCTTGGGGACACCTCGGAAATGGCATCTGCACAAAAACACAGAGCAAGATATTACCCAAACAGCTTATGCATCCCAAGCATCCTTTGAGCTACAACGCTAACAAGAACTTGCCTGGCACAATTTTGCATTACCTCCCTCACTTACTGCCAATATAGTTGAAAGTACAAAGCAACGGTAGCTTGTGCGTTGAGAATTATTTCCTAACTTGCACAGCAAGACCTAACCAAATGCTAAGCATCAACAGTTAATACCACTGTGCTCTTTAAACAAAATAAATAGTGCGTAGTTTATAAGTTGTACGTCATGTGTTTACAGAGTTTGTTAGAGATATCACTCTACGCATTTACAAAGCTCATGCTTCTGCAGACAAGCATTCATAAAAGCTTCAATTTCTGATATGAGAAGTGCCAGTGTCCACCACACAATTTAACAATGATACAATCATAGTACACATATATGGAAAATATATGTCACAAGAATAATCATCCTAAAAGATTGTGCACTTTATGAGCGTGCTCCAATCTGAACAGTACTCTTAAATATCGCACCTTGACCTTCCAGTTACCTCGTATGTAATTTTCAACAATGTTGGGCGTCAGAGAAAGAAAAGCGCCATGAACTTATCAGTGCATTAAAGCGCGAAACCGCGCACCACGGCAGAGCTGCTTTTCGCTAACTGCGTCGCAGCGCCAGGCGCACCCACTGCGCTTGAAAAGTACCCCAAAAAGTAACCAATTTAGTCACAATAATGTTGGGGGTCAATGAAAGCGCCAATATGGCCGAAACGCGCGCGTCGGGCTGTGCGGGGACCGAGGCGCATCACATTCAGTACACGCGAAACTGCGTCACAGCACCCTGTGCGACTAGCGTCTATGCTAGCGTCGCGTCACAGCACCCTGTGCGACTAGCGTCTATGCTAGCGTCGCACGCGACGTCGCGTGCCCAAAAACTACTGAAATTAGTCAAAAATTAGTTAAGGCTTACAGGAAGCGTCGCAAACATCTCCCAGTACGATTCTTTAATTAAAATTAACTGCTCCACGACGGCCACGCTGTTTTTCGTTAACTGCATCACAAGTCTAGACTAGGTGCCAGATAAGCCTAATTGCTCGAAATGCGTCGCAGACTGTCAAAGAAAGTTTCTCACCTTGCCGTTGTCCAATAGTGCAATTTCGTCATGTCGCAGTTCCGAACGAACGCTAGAATTCGCCGGGTGCCCATGAAACCAGGCTAAATCCCAAAACAGAAAAACAGTCACACGGGTGAGCAAACAGTCCAACGCTCAGATACACGGCCGGTCGCTCTCGCTTCGGCGGCGTGTCTGACGAATGACGCAAACATCTGCCTCGTCATTCGCCGGTTCGCCTGTCGCTAGGCAACGGAAGTAAGCCGCAAAGTTTAACTTAATTTATACGCAGATATTTTTAATTTTTCCGGGAAAGAATAAAATAAATTAAACAATTGCTGTTAATCTCATTTCACATTCTTCTTTTTCTCGATGCTCGCGACCCCAATTCGTCGATGTTAAAAGTATAGCGTGACGTGTTTCCTGTTTCCAATTTTCGCCGAGTGTCCGCTCTTGTTCAATTCCCTTTCTCTATGGGTGTTCGTTGTAGAGGTTCGAATTGTAGCTGGCGTCGATACCAGATAAGCATGTGTACGGTTTGAACATCGCGCTACTGTGCCTGCGCCCCCAAGCATAGAGTTTCTAAAAATACCCTAGAGGGAAATGTGGCGCTAGTGTCTACGGGGGTTCTCATGAGCGTCGCCTCAACCTACATGGGAATGATGGGAAGTACAGGCTTCGGATTGACTTCGGTCTTTAGACTAGTGGCGTTTGCTTCTGGCGCAGTAAACAACGCTATACTCAAATATTATCGCGTAAAATCTAATTCTATTTCCGCAGTATGTTATATGATGCACAACAAGCTACATAAACTTTGCATGACGTTGAGATGGAAGCTAGGTTTACTATGGTTTGTCAGCAGGACACGCCAGGGTATGCATACTTGTGCGATTCTGTTCCCAATTTAACGCCAAAGAATAATTATTTATTCATTTTTGCAACAGCAAAACAACCGTGCATGTACTTATATAAAAATACTCATCAAGTATTTCTGGAAATAAAAATGTTGTATTGTGACAAAGCGTTGCGCCCTTGAGAGGAATTCTACAAGTGTCGTCTGCTACGACGCCTGCTCGCTGCAAACGCGAGACTTTTCTCGCAGACGACAGGCACTTGCGAACTCTCTCGCTCTTTCGAAAGGTTGCGTCGGCTGTCACAATTGCTGAACGCCTTCATGTAATTTTAAACACATCTGCTGCCGTGCTACGCAGGACGCTAGTGGCCTCCTACGAGTATGCTTCATCATATCTTATATTGGCGTACCGCTTCCGAAGCGTTACAGCGTGGCTTTGCGGGTACCCATTGTGCGACACTAGACTACAGCTAGGAAGCAGCTATCTTTCCTACCACAAGTAAGTTTGTGTTCTCAAAGTCCTAAAACACGCATTTCAATGAGCACATAAACGAGCACATAATGAAGTCCTCAATAAAATTTGATTATCAAGCCACTAGAAGTACAATTGTATATGTCTTGTATCAGTAGTGCCTTCTTTGTTCTATTCTGAAGTTTCATAAAGCACGTAACGCTACAGTGCCAACCTAACACACTTAACAAACAAAGGTCTAAATGCTCAAAACATGTTCTTTCAACGTTTACGATGCCGCCGCTTTCTCGTCACGGCTTCGACGCCACACCGCGACACAAGCATCGTCCCAGTCGCTGGCCCAGCGCGCTATCGCCACTCTGAGCAAGCTAACAAACGCAGAGAGCATTGCGTTGCACTGTCCAACTGCAGGTTATAGCAATTGCGCTTGGAGCGAAACCGAAACTTTTAAAAAAATACTTGTACACTAGTTCGCCAGTCAACAGAATGCCAATCCGAAGCCTGTACTTCCCATCATTCCCATGTAGGTTGAACGATCGCAGCGCCAGATTTGCCTCTAGGTATACTAATATGAAACTCTATGCCCCCAAGGGTTCGATCCAGCCAGGTGTGTGCACGGCAAATCGACACACGCACTGCTATTGGAGCCGAATGTTACAGGCACAATCCTGTGTGTTATTGCTCATAACAACTACATTCGTTCTGGTAATCTTTGCAGTATTCTGACAAATACTTCCTGATTGCATGATTAACGAGAAAATGAGAACAGTCTTCGTGAACTGCTTCGGTAGCAGTGAAAGTCTCTTAGCTCAATATCTCCCAGGTAAAGACCTTAAAGAGCAGAATCGCGATGTTGTGTGCCGTATTTGTCAAGAACGCGCGTTTTGAAAACCGAAAAAGCCACAACGTCGGCACCGACCCTCATTTTCAAGCACGTTTGCTTTACTTGAATGTCACTCTGTAGGTGTGATATTAACGCAACAGCGTTAAGGGCCCCGTGTCGCAGAAAATCCGGCGTCGGTGTACGGCGTACCGCGTCGCGCGTCGGACGTCGCTTCGGCAGAAATAACATAGAGAAACGTACCTACGTAAAGAGTGGACACTCAACGGTTTCGCGGCCGAGCAAGTAAGGGTAAGACCACCCACCAGGTGGCATAGCGATTTGAGCTGCCACTTTACCTCAAAGGTAGGAAGCTTATTATACGTCTACTGGGTTGCGTCCACGCACCCCGTTTCCCACCCCACCGCGCTTGCCCACGCGCTACCACGCTCGTGCGTAAAGGTGTTTCTTTTTCTCCGCAGCGATAATTTTGCTGTTTCTTGCGTTAAGAACGTTGTTAGTAAGACGTTTGTTATGCTGGATGAGCGTATTTTGGACGTGTAGCATAGAATCTGAGCCGTGGAACCCGTTAACCGTGGAGCCACCCGTTTGTATGTGAAAGCTTTTTTTTTTTTTCTGGAAGAGCATTTGCATTACTTCCAATGCATGATTTTCCAAAAATCACTCGCAAGACCTTCGGCTTAAAGCACAGAACTTCGTATATGTGACTCACCCGTATTATGACATAAACGTTCCACTTGGCGCGGCTCGAGCAGTGTAATGCGCATTGGATGACCATTTCGTGAAGGATGTTTATCTCACTGCGCGCTGCGTACGCCTGGCCCGGTTCGCAAGTGCCGATTTTACTTGACGCATCGCTTATCATTCCTAAATCATTCTCCTTATAGTTCGAGTATTTATCGAATGCGTGATCTATAATTCTTTCTGTCCAATGCCTCACGTAAAGACGAAATTTCTTTTTTTTTCATGGAACCGCTATTTCCTATTGTGTGCAACTGCGAAAAGCGGCTCAGAAGCGGTAAAAAAATTGTAATAAAAAGAGCCCTGATCGCATTACTTGTCCAGTCTGCATGAGCTGATTCAGCCTTGCTGGTCCTTGGAGAAGCTTGGCGGCTTTTCCAGTAACATGTTTGCGATCCGCGAGTTTATTAGGTCCTTACGCACGACCTGCTTATAAACGAAATATTAGAGCTCTTGCACTCCACTAATAACGGCGTATTGAACATTTTCGCAGCCAAAGGTAAACAAGAATCCCAGGCATTGTTATCGAAACCGAACCAAAATGGAGCTAAACCACGGGTCTCAAACCTTGACAAAATTAGCCGTCGGACCAGTCGCTCAGAGCGCTGGCGGTAGTGCAGTAGCTCCGCCGCAGTGCCCTACAGGAGTATCCGCTCTTTACCAATTTGTTTCTCTATCGAAAGAATTTCGAATCATGCATACAAACCACGCAGGCTCTCCATGTGGCTGAATGAAGTTACTGAACTAATTGAATTTCTAAAGGTAAAATGCGTAGAAAAATTGTAAAGTACGACTTACACAACCTAGAGACATGATAGCGTTGGACTGCAATTTGAATATACAAGAAAAAAAAATTGAGAAGCGGAAACTCAAACACAAACCCCTTTTAACGCGACGGGCTTTTCCAGCTGCCGTTTGAGGCCTTTCTTAGCAGGCGCTGCGAGGACCCTTTAATACCTTGCGCAACATAAAAAAAAACAAAAAAAAGGAAGAAGCACAAGTTCACCTTCTTGCATAGCTCTCGCCGCCAGCGTTTCCCAGCAAACATTACGGGTACATAAGCTGCAGTTTCCGGGAAGCGTGAGAAGCACTGAGGGATTACTGAATGATTTCGCGTTCCACTCTTATTGCTGCGATACTTGCAGGCACCAAAGTTGACGTCACAAAAAGGGTCGTTGAAGAGCGGTAGATGCCCGTTGCTCTGCGCAGATATTCACTAGCACACATTGAATATGCGCACATGTGTCATGAATACGTACCTAGTGGTGCTCATTTTATGCATTTGTCATACATCGTCAGTGATTTTTTTTTTGAGCTCTTCGCCTATTTACATGATTATGTACGCGATAATGTTAACGTGCAGAGCAACATCTCATCTGGAATATAAAAACTGGAGCTCCATGACTGAGCTTATCCGCGGTGAGCTCTCTTGGCGGGGTGCATTCGCATCGCAATTTGCACTAGGTTTCTGCTTTATATATTGCATGGTGCAATGAATGTGGCCTGGCTCGTAGAAGTGGCGACCTTTCTCAAAGTAGATACAGGGTAATGCGTTTTCCGGTACGTCAGGCCTTAAAACCTGCAGTGCGAAATCACTGGAAGCCCCATAAGCGCCTTCGTCCCGTCGTCTGCTTTAGATGTGAGTGCTCTGACTTCGACCGTTCGCGCCGCTATTAGCGCCTTACGAAAGGATGCCCGGTGCCCATGTCTGAAACCTATCGTGTCTACTTCTACATGGAACAAGTTTGGGTACCGGAGAAGTTGAAATCGTCGTGGATCAAGTTTACATTGTTAGTGTCAAACCAGTGGGAACCTACTCCTTTTGAATATGCTGGTGTTCACTAGAATGGATTTAGGTTTAAGACAAACATTTACTCTCGCAGAATGATTGCCAGTGAACTACTCCTCTTACACTGTAACACGTTAAGGATTTCATGGCAAGGGATGCTTCGAGGTAACTTTGAATGCGTCGAAGAAAGGGTGTTTGTAAAAGTAGAGGACTTCGTTGTCCGAGTTCACCGCGGTTCTGATTTGCTTACGACAATACGCAGGAACACAGCACATATACGTGCGCATTCCTGAGCGCTTTATTCCGCAATGCCAACTCAAGGAACGCGCGCCCCTCGCTAATGCAAGCAGCAAATTTTTTCCTGTCTGAAGCCGCTGGAAAGCGAGCTCACTGTTCCAACACTCCCGGACGGAAAAGTTCTAACGGTGGATTTCTCGGAAGCACAAATGTGCTTCCGAGAAATCGGCCGCGAGACTACACTACTATTTCCAAGTTTAAAGTGAAATAGTCTCCCAATTACATAGTTTCCCGGAAGTCACTACAGAACACGTGCCTGTTTCTATATCAGTCGAGGCACGCAGTCATGGCGCACTATGACAATGTCACCTTGAACAATACTGGTAGAGTCCAAAACTGGGCTTTTATGAGGGCTCATGCGATGTAATAAATATGTAGTGTTAAAGGTATTTCAGAAGTCTTTTTACATCTCTTTAACCGGTATCAATGGTTTAAATAACTCAGTACGGTATGGCCGGTAGTATGAACGAAGGGAAAAGGGCCTATTTTACATTATTGACACTAGCTCCAGATACGGAATCCTACTACATGTAGGAGCATGTTAAACGTCCGAGTTCACATCAGGACAAGTCAGCCCCGCTGTTCTGTACCAAAGGTCTCTGCTTTTAAAACCGTCATCTTCCTTAGGAGACTAGGGTAGAGAATATGATGACTGTATCTCGGCCAATTACAATCGTCTAATCTATCGCGAAATCTTTCCCATTTTGTTGTATCGTTCCACCTCCCATGTTGCACCTTTGCCCCCGCATGTTGTGCAGTCGCTTAGCAATCTGGGAACTGAGGTCGAAGCGGTTTCCACGGTAGCCATTGACGTTGGACCCTTTCATTTATTAGTTCATCTGGTCAGGGATAGGGTCAGCTGGAGTGATCTTCGTGACAGTTCTCACTTCGAAGTGAGGCGCCTTTGTTTGCATGTCAGCGTCCATTTCCGGCCCCACGTCGTTTGGGCGCGCGCTGATGAAATTACTGCTCTGTGGAAAACGTCTAAGGAGTGCTCATCGCCGCATCGAGACGTAACAGCGCTCACTAAATCTACCCTACCAAGGGGAATGGTTACCAGGGAATTTCAAAATAATGCGACGTTTAGACAATTGTTCGCCAATCTCACTTCCACAAACCGTGCGAAACGAAGTGCACAGTTCCCTAGAAGCACGCCTTAATCGAGGCGCGGTGTCTGAGTACACCAAAGTGGGAAATACATGACGTGCAGTGAAAAGGCGGAATCCCTCGAAGCAGCAGCCGGACGTTGAACGCAGGACATCATGTGAATGGCACGAATAGCTGCTCACGTGAAAGACATGACGTTGGCTTTCTTTATAGGCTCACTTTGCGAGCGAACTGGTGCAGTAAAATCCACGCCCACGATATCGAATGCCTTTGAAACACTCACTCTGTAAGCAAGTGGTGCCCTCAGTGGATCAGTTGCAGGTATGGCCCTCAAGCGCGCGCGCCAAGTACACTACCCCGATCACATTATTTAATAGAATACTTCGCTTTCGACACATACAAGCGCACTTCGATTTCCGCGATGGTCCGAGCGACTCCCGCTTGAAGTAATCTCCAATACAATCATCGTGATAAGCTCAGTGTCATGGTGATCAGCGGAAAGCAGAATAGGGCGCATGATGCTTTCGTTGTCTGCGACATCCCGAAGTCTCGTTTGAATGCCTAAGAAGCCGTCGCTATCCTCAAGAAAGCTGTGCAAACTTTGATCGTAGACTCCTCTTCTCGAGGCTTAATTGTTTCATTGAATGCTTTCAAAACTTGCTTGACAAGAGCTCGTCTTTCACGTAGGTCTGCTGAATGCAGAACGAATACCTGCTTCTGGGCAACGGAAAGTCAATGCCCCTCAGAAGCGGCAAGCTACGGCGACGTTAGAGGATGAACTCTAGAAGTTTGCTGGCCGCTGCTGGATATGAAAAACCTATGTATCCATGTTTCGATTCGTAGCAGGGACGGTTTATCAGGAACCGTATCAGGAACCGTTTATAGACAAGTCTAGGAATGGTTACAGCTGTCTAAATGAAGTGTGGAGTGTAAAGATATCTAGGACTGACTCCTCGCGTTTTACATTGCTCCGACTGACAGTTCAATCTCTGGGCCATTCTGCACGTCCGCTTAATGAAGTCGCTCCTCGCCACCAGAAGTCTCCAAAAATCACAGAGACCATACAGAAGCGCCCGATAACCTAAGTACGTGAGGCTCCGTTCTACAGAACCGTGGTTCCAGTGAGAAGAATGGGTAATATATTGAATCTCAGTGGCCTTAATTTTCATTGTTTGTTGCCGCCTTGTAGCTGTATTTTAAACCTAATTGATAGCCATCGTTCAATGTGTCGAAAAGTAGCACTTTGCAAAATAGATTCCTACTGTCTCAGTTACGATCATCACAAGTCAGAGACCCAGTAATGCGAGTAAGCTCGAGACGCGGAAAACGGAGCTCCAAGAAGCTCTAGTAGCGGATGTGAAAGCTGCTTGAGGGAAGCTATTTGGGCTTTTGCCGTGAGCATTCGCACAGAGACTCTATTCTCTTGCCTCAAATAAGCCAAATCACTAAAAGCTATGTTACTTGTCTAAAAACTGTCAGCTCACATGCCTATAAATCGCTAGCCTGACAACGTAGCATTGGAACTAGAAGAGCGTTAATATCAGTGACTTCTTTCCGCCATGTACTCTATTCTTAGGTCCATTTCGGTGTGGTGTCACTGTCCCATTGACCGCCAATTTACCAAATGGGCTGAATGAGGTTATGGGCGCAAATTAGAAATAGAGATGCGTAACTTAGAGGGTCGAACAGACGAGGTGATGTTTGCAAGACGAAGCTTTAGTTGACTAAGCTCTTTGTACAAGTTCAGTAAATGGGTCGATTTCAAACTTAGGTAGTCTGTAGTAATGTTCCACACCGATCCCAGACTCTCCAGCTGTTCTGTGTAATTTTTACGTGAACCATCTTTCAATTCATTTAGCATAGGGCGTCGCTTGCTAAAACTACATGTAACAAAAATATTCTATTATCGCTTATAGTTTCAACCGTACTGCCTACGCACGCTAATTTGATGCTCCTGCGTATAGAGGAGAGAGGCTACTGCTTGATCATGCATCGGTTGCGTGTCCAGATGGCACTGTTGCTGTGCCACGCATGACAAGTTGGAGCTAAATTAACCTTTTGCTCGACATCCAGAGAGGCATAGCGAGGCCGCACGTTTGTCGAATTGAGCGGGAATGGTGGCGTTTGAGAGAGCTCACTGAGCCATCGCAGATATAATACATCCTAGTCAATATTTTGCTAATCAGGAGTTATAAGACTTACGCTCGCAATTCATTCCACAAATGTGAAGCTTGCTCGGTTGTGGCGCCTCCGCGTCTAACACGTAGGGTTCAGAAAGTGCATGTATAGATTCGGGCTAACAGACAGAGGTATGTTAATTCACGCCCACCGCCTTTGACCACGGCGGGACAACTACGAGTAGACATTGTGGTATCATCATCACGAGCAAGAAGTGGACCTCGCTGGCTCGTGACGCTCGTGCTATGAGCAACGCTGTGTCTGAGCAAATTCCGAGCTAACGTGGAATAAAGGAACGTTCCACAAATGTACGACTGACTGGTGTCGTGCGTCGCAGCACTGGCGACGAGGGCAAATGAGGATCTCAGCGACTCTTGGACCCGCAACGCCATGAGAATGGGACGGCCACCAGTGTTGGAAAGAGCGTGGTCAACGTTCCGAATTTGCTTCGAAGCCTGCTTTGGAGCGCAAGACATGACGGACTGTACGAAACGATGAGCGGTGCTAGTGTCCTCGCTACAGGACAGTGCGATTCGAGTTCTCCAGGGACGCGTTGTCACTCGAGGCAGATCAACGCACTGAACTACGATGAAGCCGTGGGGCACCTCGAGGAATACTATGCCCCGGAAGTCAACTAAATAGCGGCAAGTTATGTTTTTTCAAGTGGTAACAAAAAGAAGGAGAGAGCGTACAGAAATTAATTGTTGAAATAAGACGTAAAAATTCGATGTAGAAACGTCTCTCGAACGCATGCTGTGATAGCGAATCGTGTGTGGCGTACCAAAGGAAGGCATAAGACGACACTACTGACATTGCGGGAGCTAATGAAATGGAAGCCGAGGATTTTGTCATCCCCGTTCAAAACGCTGCTGCTAATGTGTGAAGCATGTAGCCAACGGATCAGAGTAGCATCTACTCCATGTGGCAGCATATTCGGCCAGGAAAATCGCAACCAAATCCTGAAAAGGCGACACCTCGTCAGAGGTGTGGTAGTGAAGCTTACATGGAAGAACAGTGCTGCCACATACGTACAGTATGCCACCGATGCGGCAAGCGAGGACATCTAGCTCGAATGTGTCGATTGCGAACTGGATAGAAGCTCCGAGGGATGCACGCCCTGTCAGCAGCACCCACCGATAGCTCGAAGGGTGAGATCACCTGCTACGCTATACCAGCTCATCAAGCCACAAACTGCCGCACTGCTAAGCGACGTTCAAAAAGATCACTTGGGATTGAGTGCCTGTGACTATGCTAGTCGACACTTGGTATCCTGTTAGTGTCATCTTACTCACCACGTGCAGGGAGGACCAAAGCAGGTAGTCACAAAATTTTTGTCCGAAATTTTTGTGCCAAGAGCGTGCTCGGCTGCCACCGTAGTTCAGCAAGAAGGCTGAGCTGATGCACTGTCAAGATATTGTATACTGGGGACATCGTATCGTGCTTCCCGCAGCTCTAACCTTTCGCATCGTGGACTTGCTCCACGAGACACACTTAGGCATGGCGGCCATGAATAGCATAGCACGATCCCTGTTGTGATTTCCAGGTGTGAATGGTGAAATTTAACGATAGGTGCGTGCATGTCCTGCTTGTGTAAATGTTGCGGCGATGCCTCCCGCACAAACTCCTTTTCCTTGGGCCACAACTGGAGAAAAATGTAGCCGGTTACAGGCTCATTATGCAGGCCCCATTGAAAGATACATGATACTGGTGGACGTGGACTCAAAAACAAAGTGGATATAAGCACTTCCAATGAAATCGGCGACAGTACAAACTGCAGTGGGGGCCCTTAGGGCTATCTTTGCGATGTTCGACCTACCTCGTACACTTATGACGGATAATAGACCTCAGTTTACAGGTTTTCCCTTCTGTAATTTCCTGACTCAGAACCAAGTACAACACATTACTAACTCACCCTATCATCCAACGGTCATCATCACCAATAAGAAGCGGAACTCGCTCAGCTCATGACGCTCATGCTATGAGTGACCCTGGGTTGAGAAATATTACCTTAACAGTGATTTAGTGATTTCTGGTAACATGCTCAAAGTAGGTCTGCAATGACACACGTAGTAAGAACGGGCTCACCATAGTGTCACAAGGGACATGAGGCATGTGGTGCTCGCGAACTTTATGCATGTCATCCACTGCACTTGGTGACTTTTTAAACCAGGGGCACCACAACGCAACCGTGTCAAACGGCTTCATAAGAAGGTTTTTTGAACTTCTGCCTGATGAAAGTGCAGCTAAATCTTCAACATATCGTTGCTGAGGTCGAAACGTTTCTCCAGGCGATCGCTCTGCGAAGCCATTCTATAAGCGTGCCATGACGCACCGAAAATGACTCGGAGTTAACCCGTTGTAGACAAAGCCCGCACTGGCTCACGATGCTACATATAGTATTTTGCGGGAACCGTACCCCCAATGATAGAAGTTCCTCCCGCATGGCCGTCGTTCCAATACTGTGACTCTGGTGTCATAACTGATAAGAACCAATTGTTCTGAGAAAGGCGACGAAGGAGGCAGCGGAGCCGTTTCATGGTTTCAGTGCGATTGTATTGCAGGTCAGCTTCCAGTCTTTTTAAAGGAAAACTTCGTATCTGTCATGAAAAAAATTGGATTCTGTGGTTTCATGTGCCAAAATCTTGGCCAGATTATGAGGCATGCCACAGAGGCGGACTCCGCATTAATTTTCACCACCTGTTTTTAACCCGACAGCGTAAAAGCCCTGCGTCGCAGAACGTCTGGTGTCGGCGTCAGCATCGGCCCCGGTTTCGGTGCCGGGGGCGATGGTCGTATGAGGAGAATCATCCAAGCAGGCCCTCCACGTGCTAGCGAGGCGTTACCGAAATAATCGAATTTGTCAAAGTAAAGTGCGTCAGAAAATTTGTAAAGTACGACTTACCCACAGCCTGCGCACATGATAGCGTCGGAGTGTAATTTGAATCTACGAGAAAACATAATGCTGGTTCGCAGAAACTCACACATAAACCCCTTTTCCCATTGCCGTTTGAGGTCTCTCTTAATAGGAGCAGCGGGCCTCGCTTGGTTGCTTGGAACACAATCCAGACGGCGCTCGCCTCCACGCATCCGCGGCAGCGGTGGTGCCCACTGGGGGTGGGGGGGGGTAGCGGGGAGAGGGAGAAGCAGAGAAATAGAACCGGAAATCTCGCCTTCGTGCATAGCGTTCGCCGCCAGGGTTTCCAGGAAAACACGACGGTTACATAAGTTGCAGTTGCCGGGAAGCGTGCGATTCTTGGAATGCTTCCGCGTTCCACTCTTAAAGCGAACCTTACGCGTCCTCCAATTCTTTTTTAATGCTGCCAGTGCAGTGTCTACCGATCTTCTTGCATTTCCTCTCTATAAAGATGCGGCTACAGCGGCCGTGATTTGATCTCACGCCCTTGTGTGTAGCAGTACAACGCCGTAGCGACTAAGCCACCATGGTGGTTTAATTATAATCGCGAACCTCAGGGATTTCAGCCAGAACTTTCAACAGTTCGTTTTCATGGATGTTGCGCTGCCCGGTGCCTTCCTGTTGGCTGTTGCAAATACGAGTGAGGGAACGTGACTTTCGCGCCGGACGGTATCCACATCCGCAGCAGGTCGACAGACCAACGTAGCTAAGGGAAGTCGTCAAAGCGGATCCGTAACCTTGGGAAATAGATTGGCTCTGGGGGCTGAGCCGGACGGTCTAGAGTCCAAAAGCAAGAACGGCACCGGGACTAAGTGACGTGCAAGATCCTTTTCGAGCTCCCAAAATATTTCCATTTGAAGGGTACACCTGAGTTTTTGCAGACTTTCCTTTGTGACACGCGAGCATTGGCTTGTTTGCACAGGTTAGGGAGCTCATCGCTTTTGACGGGTTTTTGGAAAGCCCACCTGAGTACAGATTCAACTGAAAGGATACCCTTGTGCTCCTCATCCTAGGTTATGCCTTTTCCAAGTATATTTCAGAACTGGTCTGATCAAATTCTTAACCTAATCCCTGGCTTTTACTGGACATTAGGGAAGGAAAGGGCATCAGCCAGTGGACGAACATGATTGTAACGACCTTTGGCTAATTCCTGCCTTTTTGGCGCGTTAAGAACGACCTCGCAGATGTGTGCGATTTCCATTGCTCCAATCTGGTGACGAACATCATCAAACTGAGTGTGCGGGACTACTCAACTAAGCCTTCGTCGACGAATTTGACCGCTAAATCTGCTACCAAAAGACTTCATGGTTAGTCTGATCTTAATTCACACATTGAGGTTCATTTCTCATGAGACATGCTCCTTAATGAAGGGGCGCTGGCCACCGATTTCCAAATTGCTACTGGTGCAGCACAAACCGATGTTTCCCTTTACCAAAACTCTGAACGTTTTCAGTAGTATCACGTCCACGTCTGTCTGACACTGCATATATTTAGGTACCGTTCCCCGCGTTTCCAGTGGAGTCGTTACGTAAGCATGTTCAGCACCAATTCTAACGCACATAAAGGAAGCGTCTCTCCTGATAGTGCAAGCAGCTCAGCCTACACCGACAGTCGCTATGTAGGTGTCCCTTTGTGGCATAGCTGAAGCAACAGCCAGCCGTATCATACAGTTCACGGTGCAATAAAGTATATTTTTGCTTTCTCTACAACTGACTGATCTCACAAGGGCTCATCAGGTACCTTTCTTTCCTATCCGATTATACACAGTCCTCGATGAAGAAAACTGGTTTGCTGCTCCAACACTTCATTCCTCTGGTCTGGCGTGGACTCGTCATACACCTTTCTCTCTTGACTGATGCGCAATTCATGATAGACACTGGAATTGGCTATATGTAAATCTGACTAGTGTGGTGAGAGCTGCTGATGCTCGTTTCTGTCCTAACTATCCGATAATACGCAGTTCACTATGCAAGAAACAGATAATCGCTTCCTCTACAACTGACTCATCTGGGGAGCCCTCCTTTGACTCCTTGCCGTCCCCAGGAGACTCCTTCGGCGACTCGTCGGGTATCTTTGTGATATGAGTAGCAGGCAGAAGCTCAGTATCTTGCATTGAAAATGGCAGAACCAGGGGCGGCGGTTGTGGCTGGGGTGCCAGGGCGTCCAGAGGAAGAACTGGGGAAGACGATGAATTGATAACAATTACGAATAAACATCAGTAACGAACTGGGCGAGCTGGTACTGGTCTAATTTTCTCAACGAAACACGAGATAAGGAAGGAAAACTGAACACGTGTGCTGGCTACAACTGAGCGTGTGGTCAAATGCTAGTGGTACAAGTGTTGCACAAAACTTGTGCGCATGCGCCACTTGACTTGGACGCCAGTTGGACGTCACCCACTCTCTCTTTGCTTGAAGACATATGAAAACAATCAAAATATAGCCAAAAGTAGTTTCAAATCACTTAGATTAGAAATTACTCTTTCATTGAGCTATAAACAGCTAAGAATGTCGCCAGCATGTTCCTTTACTATCTGATTACGCTTACACAAAATTCCTTGCGTCTCTCACAACTTCAGGGCACACGTGAACTTCCTATTCACTGCAAGATTAGAGTCGGTGACTGAATTTATGGAGTTGCTGTACTCGCCCGCTAGGTTGCAGAAGCCCCGCTGCAGCTTGAAATCTTATAAGAGCGTAATAAACTTTTGGCTGCTGAAAGCTGCTAAAATGATAAAATATTTACAGGCGTGTTTTCGTAATGTGAGACAAACGCTGTTCGAGCCCCTTATTCCAAAAAGACAATAGGTATGGCAATGTGTTACTTATACTGAACTTGATCACTACAAGGTTTTTATTTTATTGCGATTTTAGGGCCGCGAGTAAATCTCCTTCTGAATAAGAGAAAATCCTTCAAAAGCAAGGACCCACAAGGACGAGAGTTCGTTTTCAAGGTGAGAACGATGCAAGCCTCTCAATTTACCACTTTAACAGTTAACTACGAGGACAAAGAAGCTTCCAATGTAATAAGTCCGTTTTTCCATTCAAAAGACTCAACTAAAATGTATTTTCTGCCAAGTTCCTGCGATTTGTAGGATGTTGGCAGTAGATGCCTTGGCTGATCTTTTCTTGGCTTGGTAAAAACGGTGGGACACGTACATATGACTTACTGTGGAGCATATACGCAGAGGTAAATGTGCTAAAGAACAATTTTCAGAACTTATCCTTTCAGAACATTAGTCTCTGTTTTTATCAAACAACGCTTGTGTATACCTAACACTGCGGTTCGATGGCTACGGCAAAACAGCGCTGAATAAAAGGTCGCGGGGTCGATTGCCGGCCACGGGGACGGCATTAGGTGGAAGGCAAAGACACTTCTCTGTCGTGCTTTGGAAGGGCGTTAAAGAATCGTAGGTGATTGAAATTGAACGGGATTCCTCGAATAACGCGCTGCTCATAAGGCATTATGACGTTTCCGGACAATAATTCCCACAATTCAATTCAATTCGAGTAAAGATATGATTGACATTCACTTTGAAAAAAGAAAGCTTGAAATATTTCAAGTGATAATTAGAAATAAGCTATGGGAAATGATATAGAATAAATGGTGTGCAAAGGCGATTTCAAATTCTAGGAACACGCAACGTTAGGAATCAGTATAAACTTTCAGGACCGATAGGTAGTAAATGATGCAGAAAGGCGAAATTACATCTTGTATCGATAAAAACAGGAAACAAGAAATATGTAATCGCTCATTGAAAAATACGAATTAAGGAATGAAAAGATAGTCAAATTTAACAGATCGCTGGGTTGGACTCAATACGGAATTCCTGGAGGGCGGCGCAAGCGCCTCTTGCTAAATATCGGCGTCGACGCTCTCAGCGAAAGAATCACATGATCCGTTCAGTCTTCACCAACTCTTAAGAAGGAGAAGAGATCTCACGGTCAGCCCATCCCTTCTTCTTATTCGCGAGCTTCTTCTTCCTCCGGTCCGAGTCGATGCTTCCCCTCTTTCTGGCCCCGGGCAGCAACTCCCGGAACATCCAAGCAGGCACCATGGGCTCCTTATTCTGGGCTTTTGATACAGCCTCCACTGCCGCAGTCGCTGCGGCGGCAGCAACGTCGTGGTCTCGAGCCATTTGCTGGTTCCTGATGTCCGCTGAAGTCCCATCGATTCGCTCGCGTACGTGGTTCATCAGCAACATCATGAGCATGGAGGCCACGTCCTGCACAAGCGAACCGCTGAGTAAACCGACAAGCAATGTGATTTTTAATGCGATCAGCATTCTTAGCGTACCTCGTGCAATTTCCGGCGTTTATCTGCGTATTTATTTATTTATTTATTTATTTATTTATTTATTTATTTATTTATTTATTTGTCTGTCTGTCTGTCCATGTGTCCGTCCGTCCGCAAACCTGGGACTCTTGGTAATCCATGGTGGAGTGGGCCTTGCGTCGGCCTGCTGTGTGGAAGAAACAGGGTTCGAGACCTACCGTTGGACCAACTTGGATCGCTGGATATCTAGCACTGTGTAACTATATGTGCAGCTTTTCAACGAACCTCTTTGTACATAGGTCACTGAAGATGCGGGACAGGTTATGGGACACAATTCTGTACCGCCCTTCAGTGCCACTCGGTATGCTGTCCTCTTCAACGAAGGAACTTTTTTGATACAACCTTTTTTCACTGGGTATGTACCAGTATATGTGCACCGCTCTTCTATGAACGCCTTTAACACCAACTTCGGCAACTGCCACAGGGAACGTGCCTCTAGATAGGGTATCCCAACTAACATTGGCCAAGATGTTCAGCGAAAAGAATTCTAGAACACCTGAGCACTTCTTATGAGTTGTGAATGCGAAGGCACTAATGTCCAATTGAACGCCGCTGAGCGGTACTTCGAGTTTTGCGTTGCGAATGATGTACCATAGCGGTACGCGCTGCCTTCGCCAGCAAGCAGCAGCAGCCCGCGATGCCAACGTCGTATGCCGCCCACGTCCTGTGCGACGAGAGACCGAGGAAGCAGCAGCGGCCACCATGGCCGGCAGGCGCGCGCAGCAGCTAATCCCAGTGGCGCTGAGAGAGGGAGAGACACCGCCGCGCGCCCGCTCCGTGCTCTCGCAAGGGCTGCAGAAAATAGCGTCAACCTTTCTCTTTCCCTCGAAGAACCACTTCTCTCTCCGAGAGTGACACGGCGGCACCCGCACGCTCGAGTCACGATACTGCGATACTGCTTCGCCAACCGCAACCCGTCTCGCCCCGCGGCGTCGCGTGGTAGTATCGCTGCCTTCGAGGCGCGCTGCTGATGTTACTTCACGGCGGAACATACAACACCAGGCGCGCAAGCGTGGGTAGCAGTTGATCCAATTCGCCAGCTCTTATGCCTTGAGTCGTGCTCGTGACGTGGAGTCGCAGCCAATGGAAATATTGGAGTCGTCTTGCTGCTACAGACACCGGCTTTTTTGCTAAATGGGCCGTTTGATGCCTTCGCTTCTAAAAAAATAAATTTGGAAAGATGGTGCAAGATTTGACTTCAAAACGGTGCTCGGTCGTCAGAAGTGTGACGACCGAAGAGCTTAGGTATTAAAATTGTATCTGGCAGTGTGTTTTTCTTAAATCATTTTTACAGTGAAGCTGTTTATGGCAAGGGTTTCGTGCTTTCTTGTTCTGCATCAACAAAAATGTGGCGCGATCATGATGATTGTACAGAAAGGTTCAAAGCGCAATGGCACATACCCCTGTGGACCCTGGGAGGTGGGCTCAGGGACCTGTAACGACCCTTCACTAGCCTTCTCATACCCTGGACCCAAAGAGGTCCCAGAGGTGCCCCATGCCCAATGGTAGAACAGATACTACGATCGGTGTTAGTCCTAAAAGCCAACCCGTGTCGCCCACGTCTATGTTCGCACCGCTCTCTTTTTGTCAGCGTTCCAAGCGCTTGCGTATCTAGTTACCTTTTCTTCAGCTCTTCTGTGGAGGCGCTGCCGCCAAAACTTCATGCGTGTCTACTTTCCTCCGGCTTCTCAGGGCGGTGGTCCCATCATCCACACGAACGTATATAAAAAAAACCAGAAAGACAAGTTGACGTTCTTCATTTTGAATTTCACGCCTCTTCTGTCTTCGTAATGGGGAGGCCGCGTATAGGCCGGACTCCCAAAGAGCAACGCGCCCACCAAGAGCGACGTCCCACATCCGCTTGACGTTTTGTGCAGTATCTTCATCGGAGTTGTTTGCCGCCCGCCGGCGATGATTACATTCGCGTCTCCGTTCCTGCCGTCGCTCTTTGTGGGCGTGTTGGTCCGCAGGAGACCAGACTATACGCAAATATGATGAAATTCATATAATAATAACAGAAGGGACGAGAATGTTTGCGTTTACTTATGGTCGCAATGACCACCGATCAGGCAAATGGATCAGGAAAATGAATGTGTTGAAGATTTCGTGTAACCTGTGTGTCGTGTGCTAAACAGATTCGCTGGTCATCGACCATCAGAGAAGGGAAGGGCTCATGATTTTTATCGCTGAGTAGCTTGTCGAAGGCTAGTTGGGACATATGGTGTAATGACAAACAAGATCCTTTTATTTTCTCCGATAGTCGGCAGAATCGAACCTGCAGCGAAAGCGCACCTTACGGCGCAGCATTTGCAGTATAAAGCAGCTTCCGCACCCAGTAGTGCAGCGGGAGAGGAGCCCCAGCTGCATTTCCACTAGCCAATTTTATGATGGACAATTTCCACCAGCTGAGTGTATAGCTGCCTGTGCTGGACAGAATCGTACTAATTTTACACGTGTTCCTCAAGGACAATAGCCCGACGCTTTAGCGACCTACGCCGCAAGTGCACGGGTTATGTATGTGCTGCGCTTTATTAATGAAGTTTTCGCCAACTTGTGTCTCTGAGTATGTGCCACTCGGCGAGCTTCTTGAAAAGGAAGAATTGTCAGCGTTGGCACGCACCTGCGCGCAACGCAACACGTCTCGGGGGCCACGCGTGAATCTCTCGGCAGCGCCACTAGATGGCGCAACATGCCCAGAAAGAAAGCATGAGATAGAAGACTGGCTTTCGCAAGATGCATTTCTTTGCGCATGCACCAGCGCGCCATGCATTTTCTAGGCGACGCGGCGGCACTGGCATGGCGCACTGTTCTCTCATAGAGTCATTGCAACTGCAGGTATGATTGCAGAGTATAGTGATAGAGGTTTCAAATACGATACACACTAAGAAAAAAAAGAGTACCTCTTACTCTTTTCGGAGAGTCTGGACTCGCCACGTATACGACACACTTTGTGGGAGACACCGGAACTCTCTTTCGGCAGAGAGTCCCGAGACTATCTGTGCTCAATACAAGGTGTTTGCGTGACTCCGCACACAATAGTCATGCACACTCTGTTGTAATAGTCGCCTATACCCTCTCAAAAGGGTTACAAGACTAGTGCTGAGGTAGTCCGTTAACAATTCTAAATGAGTCGAACGACTCAAGATAAAGGGTGACATGACCACTGCTGAAGGATTCGGGTAACTATTCTTGATGAGTCTGATGACTCCAGCAATGTGTGTCAAGTTACCCTTAGTGCGTGGTGCAGGACTCTTGTAAATGGGGTAAAATAACTAATCCATGTAAGTCGTTTGACTCTCGGATGGCAGTGTCGAGCCACTTTTCAAAATGTGTCACCAACTTTTGCTGTAAGTACACACGACTACGGCTAGTTCTCAAGATGGCTACTGTGAAAAGACAACATATAAGAAAGAACCCATAGCAAACTTGCCAAAAAGGACGTGGCAGGTTAGCAACAAAATGTTAACATTTCATCACCCTTTGTTGTCTTCTGGAAAATTCAAATGTATTAGTCAGCACAGAATCACCATGAAAGCAAGACAGTTCTCATTACTATTAAACTGGAATCAATAGCCAACCAAGCAAAACAGTCTTAAATAAACATCCAATATGTAGCCTGCAGGTGCATATGCATGACACTGCAATGCAACTCAGAACCATAATGAGACCCCAAAATATTATGTAACTCATGTAGAAGTTCAATTCAGCACTGCACAGGTCTCTAATGTCAAAACATTTAAAGGTTAAACCTATTTCACTGTTCTTCGAGACGTGTTTTTATTTAGAACTTACGATTTAACATTTTAAGCAAGCAAGCTACATATAACAAATAAAGAAGGCCGCACTTATGTACAAAGGAGACCCAGATAATCAAGTGCAATAAAAACAATATTCCAACTTAGATTACATAATCTATGCGTTATACTATGCTTGCTGAAAACAACTGGTTGGCAATTGATAATCCAATCTAACAGTAAGAACAGCTGTCTTACCTTATGGTACTCTTGTTGGCACTTTTCCCCCACAACTTGTGCGTGTTAGCGTCAGTTGAAAATTGATCTGAAAAATACCACATTAAAAAGTTGTGCATCAATTTTATTGTCATACAACATGCAACAGTGTATAAAAGCTTCACAACAGATAATATTACAAAAATAAATAGAGCAAAATTTATACTAATTGTTTATTTATGTTGACAAACATACTTTTCAAGACGAAGTATAATAGCTGACAGACAATTTCGCAGATTGCAATAACCACTAATACAAAACTTGCCATAATGCAAACACGCTGACAGAATATGTAGCACAGGTAGCTGTATTTTGTTACGGCAAAGATAGCACATGAATAATGAGGACAAGGGAGGTAGCGGAACACATAAACTATACCCAGCTGCATGCATACAGCTGCAACAATACACATGGTGAACCAAGGTCCAAAAGAAACAAAGAGAAAGATGTGAGGAAGACTTCTTTTACTCATCACAAGCTATCCTGTAAGAGCAGACAGATTATGCACTGGCTGTAATGTACCTTCAGCACATACGTAAATAAGTTGCATTAGGTGGCACATTTACAAATCACTCATACAATGTTCTTGTGATCGTCCTTATTCCGATTTTTAACTTGGAAAGCATGACTGAGTTATGTAATGCTTCCCTACGGCTTCGCACATATGCAGAAAGAAGTGTTTCTATAAACACGGGAGATCATGGAAGGATGACTGACACATACTTCTTTTAATTCTTTTGTCTTGGTCTTTATGATTATCTACCACAGTAGTCTTTTGTAGAGTGAAACACATTCAGATAATACACTGTGGGCAACAAAGTTTGAATACCTGTTCTTGATTTCTACCTTTCTCAAGTGTCCCGCTAGGGTAAGATTGGTGCAAAAAATTGTCTTCCCAATGTATGCGTTCCCACAAAACAGGAGCAGATGATAAGCCGCATTAACGGTGCGTGAAATAAAACATCTGTTCTTAACTTACCACTGCCATTCCAATCTGGTGCGATTTTCTGCTTTGTTGTGTACTCTAGCACAGGTGCTACGCAGTTCACTTGGTGCCCAAAGCAACTCTCACACTATAGCAGGATGTCAATTTTGTTTTTCAAATTCTAAGCGAAACTCAGGTTATGGGGGACAATTGTAAACTTATAGTTTTGCTTTGCATCTTCATAATGTTGTAGAGCAGGGTAGAAAGCAAGAACAGATATTTATAATTTGGGTTCCCATTGTGCATTGCATGGATATGTTTCAATGAATGATAAAACTACTTGGTAGATAAGAGAATTAACTTCGAAGTCTACCATATCAGTAACTGGAAATTTTATGTGTAATTGAAATTTTGTGATTCCCAGTGATGAAGAAACAGTTTTGACAATATGTGCCAAGGCAACTAAGTCACTCATGCTCACAAAGGAAACAAAATAAAAAACAACCAAGATTGCAATAAGTTCCAACTTGCAACCTAAAGTGAGACACCTCACATGACTGACTTATGTATTTACTGAGCATAATTTACATCTAGCGCATAATATGCTTGTACACGATGACGAACAATTAGTTACTGTTGCTTTCTCGCTGGGGCATTTGGCTCTTCTGAACACATGCACATTGTGTGGCAAAGCTGCGTGGATGTAGCTGGGCACAGCTGTTATTCAGCATCAGTCTGTTTTTATGGTCCTGTACTATTGTCATTGTAATTTATAATTAGCAAATAGCCTAACTATTGGGTTGATCAGCTCCATTTTAAACAAAACATACTGACAGATTTCCCTGTTTATCGCTAACAAAGTGATGGGTACATCATTCCAGATTTCAAGAAACAGCTGTGGAACAGAACAAATGCTGAAGACAGAAAATCTACAATGACCAGTACCTTCTTCATTAAATGCCATGTACTAGCTCTTTCTGCAATGAATACCATTATTACCAAAAATTGTAGCCTGAAAAAATAATTGGGAAATATTTACAAAAGTGACAGAGATTAGAACTGCATGTTAATTACATATGTCTTCTTAAACAAGATCACAATAATTGAAGTTTCATTAATTTTAGCAAAACACTGACATACCATTATTGAAGCTAGTCAGTGCTGAAGGTATAGTTAGTTTGTAGGAGTCCTCTGACTGGCAGCTCTGAAATATTTGTCACCATACTTGGTGGAACATGCTTTGCTCTTTCGGATATTACTTTGCCAAAAAGCCTTCTGTAAGCCTTGTAGGACAATTCTGTGTGGAAATCTATTTGATCATTACATTTTGGGTATATGTATCTCAGAACTGGTGCTAGTCTGAGTTCCTACAAAGTAGACGTTATTGAGTACTGTAATTCTAATGCCTGCCACAGCTAAAATTTATGTTAGTGAAAATTGTGGCACTGTCATGAAGCAGTTATGTTCAATAATTAGTGGCAGTCACTGGTGAAACACTCAGTACAAAACACAAATATATGGAGTCAAAATTTAAATGTCCAACAAAGTCACGTCTCAAGTCTACATTTCACAGAACTGTCTTTTTTTCTGTTAGTGTGCCAATACCAATTGCACATTCACAAACATTTTAGTATTGCACTTCTGGTAAATGCAGGAAAATTCACCGTCTTTAACAGAAGCCCTTGGGAAGACAGCCCATATTCGCTTCGACAAGAGGACTTGCCTTAAGCTTTGCGTCGCTATGTTGTAGGTCACAGTAGCAAGGGGAACGTTTTGCTGATTGAATATTACTCGAAATATTTTTATTATTTGTACTAGAGGTTTCAAAAGAGAGCCAATTGTAGAGTTCTTCATGCAGATTTCATATATCCCATTAGTTTTTGTTTAGCTGCTTCTTGAGTTATGTTCTATACAACGGCAAAATACATAGTGATATTTGCGGGCACTTTCTTGTGTATTAAGTTTTCACAAAAAAGCAGTGTGCTGCAGCTTACTCAGCTCCCTGTAGACTGCAAGGTGCCGATATCTATTCAAACAGCACGTAAAGTTACTAGAAGTATGCAAGATTAGTAGGCAGGCAGGCAGGCCTGCTACTAAAATTATTGAGAACACTTCAATAATTTTTTTCTCACAATAGCATGAGAATAACCTTGTGCTTTATAATTGTCCTATAGAAATTAAATTTGGCATACATACTCTTCAAGATAAGCAGAATACCAGTATCTAATTGAAATTGCAATCTAAAAATTATTTAAAGTGGCCTAATATTTTTTGCATAATTCCAGTAATTGTACAAGCTGTTTGGATAGGTATCGCCACTTTGCGGTATACACCTAGCTAAATAAGATACAGCATGAAACCATTTGTGAAACTTTTACACACAAGTGCCCATAAAAATATATTGCCACTATGTAGGACATAACACCAGCTACACAAAAACCAATGACAATTCAAATTTACATAAAACTCCCTATGAATAGCAGTACATTCAAATTTCTAGTACAAATTAAAAAAGTTGTTTCGAGGAGCATTTCCCCTTAATAAGTGGGTGTCAGTGTTTCTACCAAAGGGTTACAAAATGCCTTGAGGCATACCATAGGGAGTTTTATAAATAGCACACGCATGCATCTGTCTAAAAAGTCCCATGCCCTGCTTGCATTCCTTAGACATTTTTCTGCATTCTGTTGTATGCCACAGTTTGCATCCCTTAACACTGAGGGCGCAAAACCGAAAAACAGCTTAATTTTTAGCCTGTAAAGGGGTTGTATGCGAATGGGGGCAGCCAACTCTAGCATGAGAATAAACAAATATTTGTTCTCGCATTAATGAAACCAGTCAAAATATAATCTTGCAAATCTGGAAATGAATGCACAAAGAACCTTGCTGATTGCTACATTAGTGTCCCAAAAAAGATCTTTTGATGTTTATAATTCCTAGTTTTATTCACTTTCCTCTAGTAACTGGGCTTTGACCTAGAATACTCAGTGTAGGAGACTAACCCAAGCCTGGAAGCCAATATTTAAATCTGAAATAGACATTCATCCCCCGACCACATGGCACTGCTACGTCATCAGAAGAAACATGCATCCATGGACATATAGTCTGTAAAATTATTTTTACATGATCTGTAGCGTTACTCTTGCACTAACAAATTCTGAAAATTAGGAAATACATTTGCTATTTAAAGCACTGCTGCAAACCCGTGTGTTTGAGAAATGCAATACTCAAAAGGTGTAATACAACCAATGTGTGCATGAAACCTATGCTACCTTTGACATTCGTCAGTGTGGCAAATAAGCACTGAGAAATGCCAAGGCTATCATAGCTTTCATGTCTCAAACCTTGTATGCGAGTACCAGTATCTTTGCAGTGAAAGAAGTCACATTATTACCAGACTTATGAGGGGAACCAATGTTTCTCTAGTTCAATAGTTTCTTGTGCTCCTATATCCTTGAGTTTTTAAAAAATAATGGGTGCTTGAAATAAGTACTCTATATTGCTCTTAAATTTATCCTGCACCAGAGCCCGTGTTATGTTACATTTCTTGAACACATTGCAGTGCTGTAGATTATCAAAGGAAGAAAAAATGCCGTAAGTTCGTATTTTAGCCTTCCGTACAACAAGAATTAATAACCTATCAATTACATCCACAAGTACGAAAGAACTACGAGAAACGGGGCTTAAAGGCAGGTATACATTAGAATAGCAGGGGCTGATGGTGAGAATTCTAAGAGAAAGGAACTATTAAAAACTAGATACTAAAGACACATATGAATTATAACAGAAATATTTACAAAGAATTTGAAGAGACAAAAAGAATGTCTGTTCAAATCACTCCACCCCAACATTCATCCATGGTTCGATAAGTGATCACAGCCGGTGATGCTGTTTGGATAGATGGTAGGTGAGGCACAGCTGTGAAATAGGTAGCACATGTAGAGGGGTCACCAAAGGTTGCACGCTGGTTGCACAGCAGGTCGCCTTGATCTCCGGACTCCCTCGACCCTGATGCGTTGAGCCTGGTTATACGTCGTTCGCAAGAGGCCTGGCCCGAGTGTGCAGCATGGCTTGGGTAAAATTTCGAGGCAACCTGAAAAACACAGATTCATATATTTAGCACCAAAATATTCTGTACCATAGGGCAAATCTGAAGTTTACCATCTGCACATAGCAGATGATGAAAACAGACACAAGTCACCAGACTCAAGGTATATAAATGTGCAAAAGTGGAAATGAATGTGAAGAGCTGCTTATAAGATGGAATCCTTCAATTTGTCTTTTGTGGATCAATAATAGTATCTTAACATAAAGTCAGGTGTACATGACCCTCCCTATTTGTGTAAGTAGGCTATTCCATGCCAGCTGTTCCAACCTGGCACACAACCACTTGGAATTTCTTCTTGAAAACTGAGGGCCTTTCAATATCGAACAAATCTCAATTTCACGCAATACTGAAAGCAAAAAAAATTTTTTACTGCCATAAACATTATGTCAAATTTCGTGTAATGCACCACAGTATGCATCATAAAATGGCAGCCAAAATTTTGGTTCTTTCATTAAGAGGGCCAAATTTTTAACAACGAAGAGAGGCCTTACACCAAAAACTTGACTGCTTATTAGCCACTGCTCAGTTTATTAGGGCTGATTAAAAATGGACAAAATGGCTTATTAACTTTATTTTCACAAAAGTGATCTACAGCAAAAGCTGCAAATTTATGCAATCCATTTGTTTAGGACTTGTGCTGTGTGCAAGAATGGTATCAGAAAGATACATTATGCAGCAGTGCAGAGAGGAGGATGAACTTGGAAAAGAAGACAGTTTTGGTGTACGTTTATCAGGGCCTACTTACCATTGAGGCAGCCCTAGTAAATTTATGCCAAATACCATGTATGAGAGTACATTGTATTCTTTTTAAATTGGTAAAGCTTTATCAAAGTAGTTTTTGTGTTAAGCAAAAAAAAAATTGTGCAAGTGGTCTCTTGCAGTTTGAAAATTTGCATCACATTTCGTCTAATACACATAGCCTCTTGGCGGCTAAGACAAAATGCATAGACTTGAGTATCCCTGCACAGATAGCAGGGAGTCTAAACTGCTTCGAAGTTACGTCTTTCATTGCTGAGTGACTACAAGCCATTTCACTCAAAAAGACGTCGCTTAATTACAGGTATTTACCTGAATCTTTCCGTCGGCTGTCAGCCTGCTGGCATCATCACTAAGGCTGCCAACTCCCTAGTGGACATAGTCGGGACATGGTGGCGGCAGGATGCAGTGGCAGAAGCCGCCAAAGGCTCCCAACTACCTAGTGTACGTAGTCAGGACAGGGTGGTGGGAGGACACAGGGGTAGGAGCCGCCAGAGTGTACCTGCAACAAATTTGCACAAATGTTCTTAGTCCTACCATGACATGATTTACAATAAAACTGAGGTGTCTGTGTAACATGGCTACCAATACAAATAAAGGTAAACAGTTAGGTCCTACGACACAACTAGAAGCCCGACAAAAAAGAAACGGTACTTATGTTTATGAAAATCCAAACAATGAAACAAAAAATGTGTAACCGGTTTGTGCATGGAAGCTCGGTTGAAACCTGAGCTCATACCATCAAGTGATCTGCTAGACAACTGCAAGCCTGCCACCTAAATATGTCATTGTAAATTATTTTTACGTGCATTATGTTAAGCTGCATTAATACAAGTTCAATATCTCTTAATATAAGTAAATCACCAAGCTAATTCAATTAACGAATTCCAGTGGCCGTTAATGCAACAAAGTGCAAGCTCGGAATAAAGCTGGCTAAACTGGGCAGTGAAAAATAATGTGGTTCTCTACATCTTGTTTTCCTGGCTTTCGCTTTAGCACTGCAATATACAAGAATTTTGACATTCCTCATATTTCACCCTGCTAATTTTTATGCCATAATGCATAATACTTCAGCAAGAGGAATAATGCTTTCTTTCAACCGTAAATAGGGATAGAACAAGAAAATTCATTGAAGCCAACGTTTTGAGAAGAAATCTCCTTCTCTTTGTCGAAATATTGGCTCCAGCGGTCCTTGTTCTACGGCTCTTCATCAGTTCAAGTCTCTTGTCTTCCTGTGTACCTCTGTACTTTCAATGTTATGTCAATGAAACTGTAATAACGGATCATTAGTAAATGTAGCTGATGAGGAACTTGGGCTTGTTGGTAGATAACGACAGAGTAACTGCGCAACATAAAGATACGGACAAAGGAGGCTTGTGTGTGTTGTCTCCTCCAGCCATGTCTCCCCTTTGGGTGATTACTCTGTCTCAATGTAAAGCTGTTACCCTTTGCACAATAATAGTAAAATGCATAAAGACAGGAAAGTGGACCCAAAAATTACAACAAATAGCATCATATGCTAATGAGATATGCAAAAGTGCCCGCTACGATTTGTCTCACCCATAACGTGCTGGTAAGATGGTGACTTCTGGCTGTTGTAATTTCTTGATTACCTAAAATAAAATACATTTCAAAATTATAAAAATACACAGGACAACAGCAGTAGCCGACGACATATGCATTGTTTAGTACAAGAAGGTAAACTAATCTCCGATACACGGCAGACTAAATTTCCTTTATTAAGTTAGTAGAAAAATACAACACACTTCATTTCATTCAATACTGTCAGCGTTTCTTGCTACAAGAAAAAAGGTATTTCTGCATGGAAGCAGCAAAATAATAAATGGCCTTCTACTTTTACAAAATATGTTGCAGCGACTTAGCCAACTACAGCTGTATATACTTAAAACTGTTGCATGCCCATTACAATAGCCAAGACAGGATAAACTTGGGTTCATATGCAGCTCACTGGAAGGTACAACTTTGCAATCAACTCATTTCCGCTGGGCAAATATACGCACTAACATAAAACTACACATAAAAGGACCTTTTTTTTTCATAAACCACCGGACTCAATATAAAAAATCCAGTAGCAATAGTACAATTTTACTACATAACACAGCCAGGTTTTGTAAGCGTAGTAGGATTTACTTTATAAATGTTGCGGCATATTCATGCTTTTAAATTTTTACAACCGTGAAAATAAAGATTACGTAAAAATAATACATTATATAAAGGCTTAGATTGTGAGCTAATGTGTTTTCTACTTACAGCCAAATGCACAAAAAATTCACAAAAAATTTGTCCTCTTTCAGCGCTTTGAAAGCGCTGTGTCTGTTCGCTTGTGCATGGAGCCGCTTAACCGCTCTTAAAATATCTGTGCTGCCACATCGCCTGACACTGCCATACAGCGTTGTAGCGCTTTTATTATTCGCGGCAATATACCTAAAGCGCTAGTAAATCTTCAGAATGCACAAGCTGCCCTTTCGATTACCTGTCTTCGCCATGCGAAAGTCACACTGGTGCTAGTATTGTATCTACACTTCAAGTTACGCAGTACTTAATATTCTACGGATTTTTCGATGCGACAGGCCACTCGTCACTAGAGTCGTTAAGAACGGTGTTTCTCCTGAGGCTTCCGTCTGCCAGTAGTATTTCCGCATACATACGCGCACGCATGCCTAAGAAACGTCTGTGAAATGCCAAGAGAAACATGGCGCAAAATGTAGCCGTACCAGAAGGGCCGAGTACGCGCCGTTTGTAAACTCGGAACAAAAGCTGATATGCTTACCTGAGACGTTAAGAGAAATACGGCACAGGTCACTATCCGCTGGTAGTCGTTCGTATGCACCTGGTCGTCTCTGTCCGTTGCGATCTCCCATATCACAATGAAAGATGCAGTGCAAACCGCAGCACTTGCTCGATGTCGGCAAAGACGAAATCGGCGATACGCTGCTGCTGGCGGCGGTCCCCTCGTCGCAATCACACAGCACGGACAGAAGCTCCCACCGTAACTTGCCACAACGCTTGGTTGCAGTCGCCCTTAATGCAGCGATTTCAGAACCACTCAACGACATGTACTCGCGCGCGATGCCGCACAAGTTTAAAATGGCGTCATGCTATTGACGGCTTCGGCTTTGGATCATTTTGTGTCTGCACAACTGGGCAAAACAGTTGCGCTAGTTTCGGTTTTGTTTCCTTGCGTTGAAATGAAAACTGTTTTGCTCACTGATAATTTTACGTCAATTAATTAATGTTTACGAATGAAACAGCCATGAATTTAACACGCGTCTTGAAATACCCGCTACGTTCACTTGGCAGAAGCAAAATTTTCTCGTCCGAGTGTGGTTGTGTTTTATCGCTGGGCTGTCGGAGCGTGCTCGAAGTGTGAAGACGCGGCGTAATTGTCCTTAATTTGCTTAGCTATAACGGTGCGGCTGCCCTTGATTTCTGTCGAGTGCAGTTTGCTCTGATGTAAGGTAGAACTACAAAGCCGCCCATGTTACTGAATGATCTAGTGCACCTGAAGCTGCCAGAACTCCGGTATTTCCTCCACAAGTTCTTGCGACTGTGTGCCGCTGTCACCAAATGCGAGCGTATAGTCATTTGGCGGAGATTTAGCAACACATTTTCTAGAACTATCGTTCACCGCTCTATCACGACATGGCGAAGCAGCGTGGTTGGTCCTTAGTAAAATTTTCTATGTATTGCGAATTTTGCGATAGCAATTATATGGACACAACCGCCGAAATATATCTGTCGGTGTTGCCGTGAGCTTACGTATAAAGTGCGATAAGATCCTATCCTGCGCCGTTAGCTGTGCGCGTTAAAGGAAATGTACGAGGGCGAGCCGAGATGTATAGTGCCTGGATGGGTGCCCCAAGTATCTATAGGTGGTCACGTGATAAAACGCGCGCAAGCCGGTGAAAGGATGCGCTGGTTTAGCACGCTTCTCCTCTGGCCGTTGCTCTAGCCCGGTCTGGCGCCACTCTCGCTCTGTCTTGGAGATAATTTCCGATGGGTGCAAAGCAGGGAGGGGGGGAGAAGGGAAAGGCGCTTCTATATCGCCGTTTCAAGTTTCGGAGACGCTTTGAAGGACGAGGCAGCAGAAGCGTTCTGTCCGCTCTGTTCGCGCCCTTCATCACGCCGACGCTGTGGCAGCGAGTGTTCGCGGTCATTGAGTGAAATCTGTTCATGTTTGCACGTGCGCGCGTGACCCCGTGCTTGCTAATTTACGGAGTAAGCGATTGTTTACTGCAGTTTATTCAGGCGATGAAGCTACGAACCTTGGCTCGTGCAGTTGTTCGTGCAGTGGTTCATGCAGCATTGGGGGGAAACTGCTATATTTTTGTTTTTAAATTTCTGGGGGGTTCAAAAGCAGTGCTGCGTACGCTAATGTTTGTTTCTGGTCGCGGAACGCAACGCACTGCGGTAGCCCAGTGGCTTTGGTGTTGCGCTGCTGAGCTCGAGGTCACGGGTCCAATCACAACCGCAGCAGTCGCAGTCCAATGGGGGCAGAATGCGAAAACGCGCGTATATTGTGCATTCCGTGCACGTTAAATAACCCCAGCTGCTGAAAATAAATCTGCAGTTTTCCATTACCGTGCGCCTCATAACAAGATCTTGATTTTGGAACCTAAATCCTCAAAATTTAACTTTACGTAGCACAATTACATTTACAATCGACACTGTTGAGTACGCCTACTGAACTTGTTATCTCGTTGCTGTGCTCTCTTTAGTAGCCAATGCTATATTTTTTAGATTTACTTATGGTCAGAATCCATTGTGACAAATCCGGGTCTTCCTTAGCATAGGAAGCCAGCTATCGCTTAAGCGTGTGAGATATTAACAAACATGTTCAAGGAAAATCGATATTTAGAGTTCGATGTAATTGCAGAACATGACAAGCTTGACGAAAGAATGATACACCGCATGTCGGTAACATGTCGGTAACATCATTTCAGCATCAAACAAAACACTCGGTTTTCTAAAACGTCACCTTCGTCTTGCCCCACCACATGTTAAATTGCTCGCGTATAAATCACTTATAAGACCCAAATTAGAATATGCATCCCCCATCTGGAGCCCACATCAAGCATATCTAATCACCGCATTGGAAGCTGTGCAGAATCGTGCTGCCCGATTCATTCATTCCTCATACTCATATGACGTCAGTGTTTCATCCTTGAAAGCTACATCCGGACTGTCACCCCTCTCTTTTCGTTGTCGCATTGCTAGCCTCACCCTTTATCACAAATTCTTTTATTCTCCTCTCAATCAAGCATCGTATATCGCCGCCACATCACGCATATCTGACCGCACCAGTCATCCCCTTCAAGTTGCCCGCCCACTATCACGTACTACTACGTTTTCAGCTTCGTTATTTCTTCGAGCAGCCACGGACTGGAACGGCCTACCCCATGACATCGTTGCCATCGCTTCAACACCTGCTTTTCAAGAACGCGTAACAGATCACCTTCAATGTTAAATCACCATCGCTGTTTGTTTTCCTCACTACAAATGTAATCCCACCCCTTATGTAACACCCCCTGAAATGGGGGCCTTTAAGGAATGAAACTGAACTGAACTGAACTGATTACAACCAGGACAGGAACCCGAGGGCCTGCCTAAAACAGAAGACGTTATCTGGTATTTCTTCTCCTGCATTTTAATATTTCTCTCGCCAGACTCATCTCGAATATCAGAGGAGTCGCAATCTTGCACGACGACTCTTCGCGTCCTATTAAGAGTCAAACGACCCACACACAAATGTTGACTCTTGTTTTGTGACTCTACCCGCGCGAAAATGGGTCTTCGTAAGAAAAAAGAGAGTCAAGTTGCTGTGACTCACTTTTTACTCTCTTTTTTCTTAGAGTGTAGTTAAGATCAAAGTTAGATTGGGAAAAGGTTACGTAACGAGAGATGTATGAAAATCTGATTAAATTAAGCAGGCAAGGGGATTAGACGGGCCATAGCTTGCGGAGCCATATTACTTCGATGATAAGCGCACGACCGCCGACAGTCACGGTGAGATGGTTCCTGATGAGTTTTGCGGCGAACGACGTAAGAATATTCAAAGTGCACATGCTCCGAGTCGTGGGGCTCACTTTGAAGAAGGACGGCGCGAAATGACCACAATTAACCAACTTAACAAGACCGTCGAGTGGGTCGTCCAACTAATACAGAGGGTCACGAACCGCAGACATGGCTTTAAGGAGTAAGATACGCTTAGGAGAGTGCAAGCTCCCGCGATGAGTAGAGGGACGTCCGGCACGCCTTCCCTGGCCTCAAAGACAGCGAGCGATACAAGCTGGACGCCCTGATACAAAAGGCGCACAAGACGGCGTTAGGGTTACCCCAGACGACGTCCATGGAAAAGCTGCTGAACCTGTGTATCCACAACACGTGGGAAGAGCTGACGGAAGCTTGAAGAACGAACTGTCTCGAGAAACTCAAGTTGGCCAAGCCAAGAAGAGACACCCTGGGGAGCCTCGGATACCGACTAGAAGACGACGACAAAGGCAAGAAAAAAGTATTGCCGCACCAACGAAACTACATTCAAGTCGTGGCGCTGCCGCGCAACATGCATCCAGAGTACCACAAGGGAAGAACAGCGAGAATCAAGAAGCTCAGAAAGGCGTACTACAACGACGACGATGTCCTCTACGCGGACGCTTCAAAATACAGAGGGGCGGAGGTGAACGCAGTCAGCCTGGCGAATGGAACTTGAGACTCTGTACTTGTTCAGAGGGCGTGGTCCTCTATAACGCCCGAAAGGCCCTGAGGGTAAATAAATAAATAAATAAACAGCTCACAGCCGCGTCGGTTGCCACGCGGGACTCGGACTCGGCCGAAGAGGCGGTGACCGCCCTCGCGGCTATCACAGCCACGAGGGCGGCTATCACAGGAAAAGCCGCGGCTATCACAGGAAAAGAAAGAAGTGGTGGTGATCGCAGACTCGCGAGTGGAGTGCAGGCACTACCAACTTGAAAGGATAAGTGCTCCGACTTTAGACGTACTCAAAAGGACCAAGGACCTCCCGGAGACATACATAGTCTGGAATCCGGGGCACAAGTGCCTGGTTGGGAACGCAGCGGCACAATCCACAGGCCGAGAACACGCTCTCCGGGCTAACCCGCCGAGGGTGCGCGACGCGGCGGACCTTGGCGAAGGCGTACCCAGACGATGCACCGAAATCCTGGCACATTACAGACTCTGCAGAAGAAGGCACCCTCCACCGCAAGCCAAACTGGTGAGAGAAAACGCCGCTGCATGGAGAAGACTACAGAGAAACATGTTTCCGCACGGGACATTGTTCCACGGAATGTATCTGACATGCTATGGCTACGCCTGCAAGAAATGCTCAGTGCCACGCATTCTCTACCAGTAATATGATTGCGCACAATGCGACACTGGTCTCGATCCCCCAGCTCTCAACTCTGTAACAGTGGGAGGACCTGCTGACCAGCTCGTGCCCTGAGGATCAGCTTCGACTGGTGGACAGAGCGTGACGGGCAGCAAGGGACCACGGTGTCCTCGACTGATGACACCACCCACCTATAGAGACGACCATCGTTGTCTACTATTTTTGTTGACCTCTCTTTACCTAAACATGACAACGTGAAAGTTTCGCAACCGTTATAGTTTATGGGCATACTATAAGGCAGGCACTATTGTCGGTGGCATGTCGAGACAATATACAAAAGGTTCGTCAATATCCTTATCATCATCGTATTTCTAAGCCCGCTGCGAGAGGAAGGCCTCACCCAGCGTTTCGTTAAATTTCCGCTGTATTGCGTCATCTAATCTCTCCCGATGTAAGTAAATATGCTAACCTAATCACGCCGCCCAGTTGTCTGCCATCCTTTACTACGCTTCCCATACCCCTTTTGTGCCTTTAATAAATCGCTGGTTACTTGTTCTGCGCATTACATGGCCTGCCCAACTTAATTTGTTCCTCGCAATCTCTACTATAATCTTAACTAGAACGCTACAACTATCATGTTTCACTGTTCGTTTTGCAGTCCTTAGCTTCATCTCAAGCATACTTGTTTATCTTCAAGCTTGCCCGCAGGGCTAACGCAGTAGCATTACTCGGCGCTGCTGGCCTGAAGGTTTTCGGTGTAATCCCGGCTGCGGCGGGCGCATTTTACCCGCAATATAGCACGAATTCTGCAAATCTGGGCGACACATCCTGTCTTTGTACCTAAAATGTTCATCCCTGTAGTGGTCAGCCAGCAACGCTGTGAGTGCTCGGCGGTTAGGTCAGTGTAGCAAACCGCCCTTCTGTTTACGCGAATCTGGCCGGCGCCTCAAATTTTCGAATCGTAGTGTGTGACAGCCGCTGCTTGGAGCAAGTAGTCCTTCGTTGAGCGTAGCACTAAATTCTGCCGATTGCGAGAACTTCGGCGACGCGTCGTGCTTCCTTAGTACAGTCGATGGTAGCTGGTTTGTCCACTCCGCTCCTTACGCAGAGTACAACTATGCTCCACGCATTCCGCGAATTGTGCGGACCGGCTTCCAGTTGTCTGTGCCTTTGTAGCCGAGCGGCTGCTGCCTTCGGGAAGGAGAGGGAAATTTCGCATCGAAGGGTGCGTCGGCACACTTAGTCGGCGTTCTTGCCCGCGCCATCTCAGTGATGCATTTGTATACATGTGCATTTGCCGATGTATACAAATGCATCACTGAGCTGGCGCGGGCAAGAACGCCGACTAAGTGTGCCGACGCCCCCTTCGATGCGAAATTTCCCTCTCCTTCCCGAAGGCAGCAGCCGCTCGGCTACAAAGGCACAGACAACTGGAAGCCGGTCCGCACAATTCGCGGAATGCGTGGAGCATAGTTGTACTCTGCGTAAGGAGCGGAGTGGACAAACCAGCTACCATCGACTGTACTAAGGAAGCACGACGCGTCGCCGAAGTTCTCGCAATCGGCAGAATTTAGTGCTACGCTCAACGAAGGACTACTTGCTCCAAGCAGCGGCTGTCACACACTACGATTCGAAAATTTGAGGCGCCTCCCAGATTCGCGTAAACAGAAGGGCATTGTGCTACACTGACCTAACCACCGTGCACTCACAGCGTTGCTGGCTGACCACTACAGGGATGAACATTTTAGGTGCAAAGACAGGATGTGTCGCACAGATTTGCAGAATTCGTGCTGCATTGGGGGTAAAATGCGGCCGCCACAGCCGGGAGTAATCCCACAACTTTCAGGCCAGCAGCGCCGCTAAATGTTACTGCGTTAGCTCTGCGGTCAAGCTTGAAGATAAACAAGTATGCTTGAGATGAAGCTAAGGACTGCAAAACGAACAATGAAACATGATAGTTGTACAATTCTAGTTGAGATTCTCGTAGAGATTATGAAGAAGAAATGAAGTTGGGCAGGACATGTAAGGCACCGAACAAGTAACCAGTGGTCTAATATTTGCTGTGTGAGTGCCCGGCTCTCTCGTCCGCGCGCGCCGCCCTTGCGCAAGTCTGCCGTGCGCAAAACCTGCCTTGTGCAACGGTGGACAATCTTCTGCGCACCTCGAGCTGCATCTCCAAACAGAAGCACCTTTTCAGCGCGATCTTGGCCTTCGCCGAGGACGTCGCTCTTCCGAGCCGCCTGTAAACATGCCTCACCCAAGCCTTCGCCGCTTCAGCTGCCGCTGCCGCATCTCTCCCTCTCTCACCCCTTTTTCTTTTCCCTTTTCTCCCTCTGCAGCGTGGTAGAGGTGTCCTCTACGGAGAGACAGTTACTGCGCTGCACTTCATCCCATATTTTCAACCCCCTTCCATTAAGAATCTCTTCTCGGTGATACATTTGGGATTGGCCAGAGCACCGTGTTTGATGCACAGCAGCAGTTATTGCACGTGCTACGTCACGCCATAACGCTAATGAGTATTGTTAGAACACACGGCGATGAGTTCGAGCGCATCAATAAACATTGCTATCACTTTCATTGCTTCTCCGGTCGAAACTCTCAATTTTTCTTTCATGTGACTGTATGAACTTCAATTCAAAGTCAATTTCCGCCTACTTATATAGGGGAGGTAGGCACCCCCACCCAACCTCCCGGTCCAGGCAGGAAGCGTGTCGTCAAACGCTTTTCACAAAGCACTGCCGGAATTACCCATCCTCATAGCCAAAGCACACCCTAAACCTAAGTTTGCGTAACGACGCATAGGCTGTCAATGAATGGGATCTGGACGAGTAGCGCCGTGTGACGGTTCGGCGGTAGTAAAGGCAAAACTGCAGAATGATACGAGTAGCTCGTTCTCAAAACCCGTGGTCGAGATTATTTGGTCAGAAAGCTTTTTTTCTCGCGTATGCGCGGCAACTTCTTAGTAAATTGTCAATCACCACGACATCCATGTAAAAGGTGCCGTAGGCATACGAACGACGCCATCAACACACCGACCATATGGAGAAGCCAACTTCCACCTCACGAAATTTGTTGTAATCAGAAGAACGACGCCTTAGACAATATCAGCAAACTTGGCAAACATGGCTCACAAAATTCCGCTACGTTACATCTATGTCCAGCTGGTGTTGAGCGCCACATTTTTGTATCACGGGAGAAGGAAATTTTCAATCCAGAGCCGCGAAATCTTTATTTTGTTTGATATCTCTAATTTATCTTGTATTTTGAAGTTTCTGTGGCCAATGACTGTGGTATTTGTAGGCTAATTATCGTAATTCCTGTCACTCCTATTTTTTAAATGAGCATAGTTATACATCAATAATGCTGGCCATAACGAAGAGCTGTAGGACCCGTTTAAGTAGTGTCCTCAGGCACCCTATCTTCAATGCCTCTTTGACGGGGCATCGCGTGTCGCCTAAGTGTGATTACCATGCGTCAATTTAACTCGGAGAGGATATGATTATATATAAATTAGCTGCGCAATCCCAACGGCCTCGGCTTTTGCCTCTAAGCACACACAGCCCATTTCGGTGGGAGCACTACAACTCCGGCTGTAGAATATCACAGCTGCATTATCAACGCCCAAACGGAAGTCCAGTCCACATAACAAAATCCTACGATGGAGCTTCCACGGAATGTACTTCTAGTGCGTCAACCTGAGAGAACGGCTGCGGGAGCGAACCTGTCTATAAAGCATCGCATGACGCTGAAGGAGACGTCTCCTTAAGTATTACGACTTTCTTCACGGCTAATTTGTTTAACTTATCACACATTTTGTCATCGTGGTGATCATCATAATCGGTTTGAATTCAATCCAGTTCAAGTCATTTGCAACGCCGTGACGCAATAATGTAAACAGCGAGCAACACTGACAGTGCAGAAGTCGGTGCCGCCACCAACCTGTGCGACCCCGGCTCTCTGAGCGGGAGGGTGAGGAGGCATTGGAGGGTTGGGTGGCGCTGGTGGCGGAGGCGAGGTGATGATGATGGGCCCGCCTTGACCGCCACCACCGGACTGGCCCAGGGGCAGTGGCACAGACACCGGGATTGGAATGGAAACGAGCGTGTTGCCACCACCACCTCCTTCCACTGCTGCAGGAGCCTGAATTCAAGGAGTAGAAATAAGATAATCATTTCCGACCACACGCTATCTACTGTTGCACTCGGCAGCAATGTTCTGTGTCCTCTCTCTGTACATCAGTGCCCCTGCCAGTTCTTCCATTTGGTCTCGCGGTTGGAGAGCATTCTGGGTTGCGGGTAGTTCTTGCTAAAGGGTTCTAAGATTCTTCTTTTCATTCTAATAGAGCTCTTCGCAACAAATGTTAGCTAATGGTTTTCGCCAAAGCTCTTCCCTTTATGGAAATAAAAGTGTAAGGCCATTCAAGTCGACAAGTTTGTCATCTTTTTTTTTTGCTAGCTCGTCCACCTCCTGTGTTTTTCTAGAGACCTCAGTGATCCAAACGCGACAAGTGACTTGCATGGCCCGTCAGCGCCTTTTCCACCACCGGTGAGCGCTGGGGACACCGAGCTGCTGATTAGTGATATGAGATGAAAGCGAGGGCCTTGTGATGCATTCTGACTGCATTTGGACTCTAAGCGATCACACAGCGCTCACTAGTGGTGCAAATAGCGTTCACCAATTATAACGTTAGAATGGCTAAGCTTTGTTAAGTTTGAATAACGTTCTGACTGTATGTCTCGTATGTGTATCTCTTGTGAGTCCTAGCAGCTTCCACAAGAATCACAGAACAGTCCTCGCCAATCATCATGCATTAGCACGACACTCGAAGAAATTCGAAAAGCCGCAACGCGATGTGAAAAATGTGAAGTAATACTTGCCGCTTCATATATATTAATAGCGGTGGCAGAACTACGTATTATGGAGCGCAATTTAATGTCTGTGGTGTGTGATGTAATGTGCGGTCGAATTTTAACGCGATTACGTTAAGGTCTCCATGTCGCGGAAAATACGATGTCAGTGAAGTTGTCCGTGAGCGAAAACTTCCGTATAAATGAGTAATCAGCTATATGCACATGCCGCGCCTTGCTGTATGACATATGGTTTATACGGTTTATATTGCCACATCTTTCTGTCACTAAAGTTGCTCAGACCTTTTCTTACATTCTCGACAAAGTTGTTCCTCGGTATATTGTGAATGGCAGCCGACAAACAATTGTCATGAAACAAAACACCGACAGTGCATGCTTTTTATGTTAAATGTTCCCAGACTTGAATATTAAGAGTGCGAAACAGTAACAGAAAGCTGAAAATTATTTAATATTATTGGCGCGGCTGTGCACTACCTGCGGGATCGGCCCACACAAGAGGCCGCATTTCTAATAGAGAGGTCGCCTTCGTGCATAGCGTTCGCCGCCAGCGTTTCCCGGTAATGATTACGGTTACATATGCTGCAGTTCCCCGGAAGCGTGAGAAACAGTAAGGGATCTTTGAATGCGGTCGCGTTCCACTCTTAAAGCCGAAGCTTAAGCGTCTTCCAAGCTATTGTGTCTTTACTGCATGAAGATATGGTGCCGTCAACGGCTACAGTATATGCTTCCCGTGTGATTCAAAAGGCATGTCTTTGGCAATCGAAAACGGTTTTCACCGGTGCGTGATTTTGCGTGTGAAGGTGGCAATGAGTTTGTAACGAAACTGAAAATTAGGTCAAGGACAAAATTGTCGGTATCCACGAAATTGTAGTGGATCCCCCATCTTCATCAATAACCCTACGCAATCACCCACGGCTGTGCAGTAGCAATGGAAGGAAGAGGTCATTTCAATCACGTGACAAATGGACAGTGACAGCCAAATTACACCTGCTGCTCTTTTTAAAGCAGACACACGATAAAAGTATTCCTGCTCTGAGACGCTGGCTCTGTCCCACTTCGTGATTGTCACACTCCACTGAGCCGACCCGTTACTTCTCCTTGAAGGTTTTCGTGAAATATGGCAGCCGTGAACAGAAGGGCGGGTAAAATGTCAAGTGCCTCATAATCATCATCATCAGCCTGGTTACGCCCACCGCAGGGCAAAGGCCTTTCCCATACTTCTCCAACAACCCCGATCATGTACTAATTGTGGCCATGTTGTCCCTGCAAACTTCCTAATCTCATCCGCCCACCTAATTTTCTGCCACCCCCTGCTACGCTTCCCTTCCCTTGGAATGTAGTCCGTAGCCCTTAATGACCATCGGTTATCTTCCCTCCTCATTACATGTCCTGCCCATGGCCATTTCTTTTTCTTGATTTCAACTAAGATGCCATCAACTCGCGTTTGTTCCCTCACCTAATCTGCTCTTTTCTTATCCCTTAACGTTACACCTATCATTCTTCTTTCCATAGCTCGTTACCCGCCGTGGTTGCTCAGTGGCTATGGTGTTGGGCTGCTGAGCACGAGGTCGCGGGATCGAATCCCGGCCACGGCGGCCGCATTTCGATGGGGGCGAAATGCGAAAACACCCGTGTGCTTAGATTTAGGTGCACGTTAAAGAACCCCAGGTGGTCAAAATTTCCGGAGTCCTCCACTACGGCGTGCCTCATAATCAGAAAGTGGTTTTGGCACGTAAAACCCCAAATATTATTATTCCATAGCTCGTTGCATCGTCCTCAATTTAAGCGCAACCCTTTTGGTAAGCCTCCAGGTTTCGGCCCCGTACGTGAGTACTGGTAAGACACAGCTGTTATACACTTTTACTTTGAGGGATAATGGCAACCGGCTGTTCATGATCTGAGAATGCCTGCCAAACGCACCCCAGCCCATTTTTATTCTTCTGATTATTTCAGACCTGCCTATTGAAGTCAAGTGCCTAGTACGGACTAAAGAATAGTGCGGACCCTCCCTTCCGATTTTGTATGCTATCCACTGTAATAAACGTTCTTTTTTATATAATTCGTCCTCTTCGTTTTAAAACATGTGTCGTAGAAACAACTGGACAAAAAGTTAGAGACATCTCACTTCCTGTACGTGGTTTACGCGCAAGCGTATTGGTGCTATTCCCTTTTTGTGCACTGCGCGTAGAATATTTAAAAAATGCCTTGATTGTATATAAGTGTGGCGTTCTTTTTTTCTAGGTTTATTTTTTTATTTTGCATGTTGTATGTCCGTTTATCGATTTCTGTAAGAGGTAAAGTGTCATTAGGAAAGGAGGTAAGCCTTTGTAGGGAAATCCACAGTCTCTCTTATTTCAAGAAATTTGGTAATGTACTATTCACAGCATTCACATTCCCCTCTTCTCCTTCCACTTGTGGAAACTTCGGGGCACGCCAAGCCGGCGCCTTTTGCCGGACTTGTTGTGCTCGTGTACGCCGGCCCTTGGCACCGACTGCAGCGTCGGTAGACTAGCGCTCGGCCTGCCGCCGCTCGCGTCTCCGTCCTTCTCGCTCGGCGCTCGGCCTCTCGATCACGAGACAAACACGGTACGTGTACAGCGCACGCAGAACCTGTAGCAACCCAGCGCGCCTCCGCCTAATTTCTTCCTCCACGACGCTTTGCCTCTTTTCTCCTTCCCCGCTTCGCTTAACGCCAGCTAGACTTTCTTCTAGGAGGCATTGGTTTGCGGCGTGCTCTAAGATCCCTCAATGAGTGCGCTCAGCGCGCTCCTCCGCACTTTCCCCGCCACGCGATTCTGTCCGTTCACCTCCAGGAGCCTTCCTTCTCCGGTACCCTCTTCCCTTGCCGCGGCACACATAATCTTGCCGATTTCCCAGACGGGGCGTGTACGCTTGGGCGTAAAATGCCAAAAAAAGTGCGAACTGTAATTCGGCGAGAGTGTGTTGGGAGGCGAGTTGTGAGGCAAGTTCTAGTACTTACTTAGTTCCCTGTTGACTAGTGTAAAACGAACATACACCGATGTAGGTTTAGAGCTAAAAGTAGACTGGAATGAAGAATTCGAAATGTTTCTCATAGTAGGCGAACGAGCTCGTCTTTTGCACTCAGCGCACATGAAGCAGCTACCGTGCATAAATATACCGTCATTCCATCCACCATCAGGAGTACCGCTGCACCAACCTGAACTCCTGACTCATCGGCGCACGTGCAGAAAGTTTCTGCTGTGTGGGACCATAGCATGGGCTTCCGGCTTGCGGGCATATCTGTCGTGAAGTAGTTCACGGTGTATTGCGTGCATGGAGATAGCGGTGCATGCACGGCTGCAGAATCAAGGGAGGCGACGTCAGGCTCCGAAGATCCTGTGTAGGACATGAAAGATTTAAAGAAGTGAAATTTTAACCTCGTGAATAAAATAGCATGTACGCTTCGTATTTATTGCACAATAAATTCCGAGTGAATATTGGCAATTTATTGGGTTTAGATTTGCTTCGTTGTTAGCCCCTTCGCAGCTTCAGATACGTACATTGTGGTTAACTGCTACTCCTTATCATCTAACATTTAATGCATTTTGCATTAGGCACCCAATACATTTTGTCGGAAATCAGCGCCGGCTTCCTTACGTTCATCTACACCAAATATCCTCTCACACTTACTATGAAAACCCTCACCACCCATAAATGTTTTACCACCCCTACCGTGCCAACGCTGCACGCTTTCATGAACTATTGGTCCTCGCCATCGACTTTGCTTTAAGGGCCTCTGAACTAAAAGGAGGAGGTTATTCTTTACTTCACTAGATGGCGGCAGCATCGGAGTGGTCTTAAGATACCTAGATTATCTAAGGACGTCACGCGGCCCTAGAGCGCCGTGTCAGGAGATCGCCATGCGTTTTCTCAACAAAACTGTTTGGGCGGTCAAAATGTAAGAGAAATGAAAATTATCTGAGACCATTACACACCGTATAATCTGTTCTTTCTGGCGGACGGCCTAAATGTGGCGCTGAAGGGACAAAACATCGACGGTGAACGAAAGGAAATTGCGATGGATGTGGATGAGCAGCGGCATTTGTGTTCTAACATCCATAGCATAGTATGAAGCATACGTCCTGTGGCCGGTAAGGTTACGTGGTGTAGAAAAAGCAGTTGTCGCTTCTAACAACGAATTATTTGTTCTGGAATGTAAAATACACTTTGAGGTCATAAAAATCCGCAGAAAAGTGCGACGGATGCATCCCAGCGAAAGCTTTGTCTATAATGGCATACATATTAGCTACATGCTGAGAGGAGCTGTTGGCGGTTACTGGGTCTGAGTAGTACCGTCTTTAAGAGGACCGTATAACTATGAAAAAGAGCGCCACTCACATTCTGAGTGGTGCGGGCGGCCTTAGCTTCTAAGAGATCACAAACTGGTAAAGAAAGTTTCATAAACGTACGCAGCGGCAGGACAGCAATAAGGGGTGAAGGATTGACTACCTGTCGTTCGTGATTTTTGACCGGATGAATCTTTCTCCGGTTAAATTGGTCAGAACTTTTCAGCCCATCTGTCTTTTTATGCTGAGATGACAGCTTCGAGTCGAGCGATAAAATGCACTTTGAAGACATCTATGCATGTTCACACTCTTTCCCGTTGATAACAGGAGGCTAAGAAAGTAGCATATTCTCGTTGTGTTTTCTACCTCGCGTGTGAGAACTAATAAAAGCATAGCACATCTTAAATTGCGTGCATATGAAAGCGTTACCAGGCTTGCTTATGCGCAGACAGCCTTCTCGGCGTGTTTCCAAGGATTCGTTCAGGCACAATGTCGCTTGCAAACGTCACACTAGCACGGACCATTTTATTGCGATAGCGTTTATATGGACACTCCAGGCGCATTTCTGCCGTCGTCGTGAGGTTCCCTGTAAAGTCTAAGGGCGATAAAATCATCGCCGCGCACCGTATGTTGTATGTGCGAGTATTGAGCCGGCTAACGCGGCTCAATATCGTTTTAGCGAGCGAGGAAGACGGGCAGAAGTGCTCTTCTGTGACGCGATAGGCACGAGGGTGAGGCGAGGGAAGGGGGTGGCGTACTCCGGCTGCTTTCTTTACGGTACGGCCGTGCGGGCCCCGGTAATCAGAGCGATCTGCATCGTGGCCAAAGGGCGCGCCCTAGTGAGCCTCTTGCAAGCTGTCTGCGATGTTTGCAGAGTGCGCGCAGTGCCGGTAGCTTCTCATGCGCTGGGCTTTCGACGTTTTGTTCGTATTGAATTGAGAGATGCCCGAAGGTGAATTCGATCGCTGCTGCTGCTGCCGTGATTGCTCACTCCAGCATTTTGAAAGCCAGTTTCCGCGCTCATTGATCAAGATGTGTTCAATATTTACCTGTGCGCGCGTGACACAATGCTTGTTAATTTAGGTAAAAAACGTTGGCGGGCTATTTGGTTTGAATGCATGAGAGTATGTCTAAGTCCAGCCGAAGAAGTACGTAGAAAGAAACTGACACGCAGAGACAGCACAGTCTGTCTGTACGTCCTCGCTCAGTCACGCTTACTCCTTATATCATTGTTAATTTATTTAGTAATAGACTGCTTACCATCTTATACGGCTGATAAAGCTACTATCCTTACTTCGTAGAGCTATTTACTAATTTGTTATCGCAATCGGTGCTTCATCCTTTGTTTTCAACTGCGGCTTTATTTGATGCGAAAGCATCAAATGACCCATTCAGCGAGAAAGCCGGTGGCGTCTGTAGCAGCGAAACGGCCCCTAAATTCTCATTGGTTGCGACGCCATGCGACGAGTGCGCCTCCAGGAGCCCAGCGGGCGAATCGAAACACCGTCTACCGCCTTCGCCGGGTGTTGCACGAGGGGAGAGGGCATCGCCCCGACGCGTCGTCGCCAGCGTGCCTAGACTGCGCAGGTACGGGGACGCGGCGCCATGGGCCAAGACAGGTTGTCGTCGGCGGGGCAGTCGCGCGAAGCGCTTCCTCAGTCTCTTCTCGTGCAGGACGTCGGCGGAATGCTGCGCTGGCACCGCAGTCTTCTGCTACTTGCCGACTCAGGCAGCACGTATCGCTATGGTACATTAGACGCAGCGCAAAACTCGAAGGGCCGCTCAGCGGTGTTCAGTTGAACATTAATTCTTCCGTATTGGCAACTCATAAGAAGTCACAGAAAGAGCAGCGCTTCAAGACGAGACACAAAGGAGAAACTACACACCATTGCGCTAAAAACTGCGTGTTTATTAACTTGCTGAGGTTTTTATACAGAGCAGAGGGTCGGTCAGGGTGTGGGCCTGAGTTTTTTTCTCCTTCTTTTGCGCCACGGAAGGTAATTGGTCTATGTGCTAAGGTCGCCTCCGACATGCGCACTCAATGAGCGTGTATGACCGAGCACAAAAACCGTTTTGTTGATTGTGTGCAAGAGATAGTGTATTCATTGCCGTTAAAATGTGGAAAACGACATATTGGCCAGTCAAGCCGTTGTACCAACTTAGAGACCATAATAACAATGTAAAAAATCTTCCAATCAGTGGAAACCTTTTAGTTGCGTTAGCATCTCGTCTCTTAAGCTACCTGTCCAAGAAAGAAATCAATTTTCTGAAAATTGCATTTTAACAAGAATGCACTGGGTTCGATGTGTTTCCACTTTTTCCATCTTTCCTTTTGACCATGGTGTGCCTTCTTTTAATATCTTGACACTGCTTTATTGCTCTGTGTAAAAGGCACAGCAAGATAATAAACACGCAATTCTTAGTCAGCGCAGTGTGTGTGTGGTTCTTCTTTTGTGTACCGTCTTGAAGCGCTGCTCTTTCTCTGATAATGAAACAACTAGCCAATCCTTGCAAGCTTCATAAGAAGTGCTTAAGCATCCTAGAATTTTTTTTACTTCGATGCTGTTTTCGCGAAGTTGTCTTTCTTGCCGGCTTCGTTAGAAGCAGAACGAGGACTAATGTGGCCGCTTTCCGTTGTTGTCTCTTTAGCCGTCTACATTCATTATCGGAACACAGCCAGAAATACAGGTCCGAGATGTTCAAGCTCCACTGTCTAACTAAAGAATTCATTTGCCGTGGTTGCAAAAGAACAAAGAAGAATAATCAAGGAAGTAAGATACGCATTATCGTTACTTGGAAGATAATGCCGTTCGTCCCTCCATCTTAGGATGATAGGGACGAACACAGGGAAGTGCTCATTCTTCGTTGCAGCTTCCGTGTGAAAAGGCAATCACTTCAGATAATGAAAATTGAGCACACTGTGAGTGCAAAGGTACTATGAAGCTCAAATAAACGGGGGAATTATATGTAATATGAAAACGCACACTGATATCTTGCATGCATAACAGAATATATCAGGAACGCAGGAAGCTTTTGCTTCAAGTGAAATTCACAATCTGGCAATTGTTATTGCCGTGGGCACATATTTGCATATGTAAACTGTCGTGAAAACCTGGAAACAGGCTGTCGTTTATTGATTGTCCTGTGATGCCGGAAGTAATACAAACGAAGGTGCCTAGTATAGTAGCAGGGGATGAGGCTATGATAAAATTTTTGTTTAATTATGAGCGTGTTGCCATTCCCATTGTAGATTGAATGCGGCTACAATGAGAAGAGGCATAGGAGGAAAGCACGGTGAAATTTAAACGAACAACAAATAATGAACACAGCAGCAAGCATTGAGGCGGAATAAGAAAACGCAGCAGTGACTGTTGAGAGTCAGGAGCGGATCAGATAAGAAAAAGCATGTCAATAGTATATTCTTGAACCACGTGATAATGAACAACGTGATAATGAAGTTAGGTGGGCGGATGAGATAAAGAAGTTTGTAGGGACGGCATGGCCACAATTAGTACATGACCGGGGTTGTTGGAGAAGTATGGGAGAGGCCTTTGCCCTGCAGTGGGCGTAACCAGGCTGATGATGATGATGATGATGATGATGATGATGTTGATGATGATGAACCACGTGAAATGCTTACGCAGAAACAATCAAAATAGTTCAGGCGACTGGCTCAAGTTGAGGAAAGAAACAATTTGTAGAGCAATAAGACCCTCTAAAACATTAGGACAACTATAGCAGATTTAAACCACGAACAGCAGAAGAGCGATCTATAAGAAGCCAAGAAAGAAACGTTAACGGCGCAGAAACGGAACTGTCTGCACCACAGCCAGATTGAATTAGTAACTCCCGAGAGTAATTATTCAACTGGGACGGAAAGGGAAAGAACAGCCGCTAAATGACCAAAAGAATATTACACCTGACGAGCAAAATTCACACACGTCGTCGGCACCAAACAAAAAAGTCATTGACTTTCGGAGGAAAAAGAGATAGAGCCAGCGCAATATAGAACCAGCAATTGCGATACTTTTAATGGAATCGAGGTTAGAACTGTCAGCTGTCAAGTTTGAATCGAGCGTATATAGAGAAAAATGAATTATTGTGGGAATTCTACGGACCGCATTTAGATAGGCAGGCGCCCAAGTGATGGACAACTTGATATCACACACCACCTGGCAGTAGCCAGACAAAAGGCGGAGCTTTACAACATTGAGGTCTGCATATCAGTAGTACGTGCGTCAACAAATAGAAAGGTCATAATTTTGCGACTGTCCTAAATATGAAGGTTTGACGAAGACTCCATTATGTTTGTAAAGTAAATGTACCGATACGGTAAAGGGCACATAGCACAATATATCCTCGAGACAATTGACATTTAAGAACGCATGTGCCTTGGTTCCCTGTTATCGGCGATGTTCTTTAGCACATAAATGATAGGTATAAGAATTAGGCTAAAGGAAAGTAAAATAGGTTAGAATCCAGCGCAATAAGAACAAGTTGTAGTGATGGATCAAGGGTTGATGGTTCTAATGCAGGCAAATAATATTACTTTGGTGACGGATAGTGAGAAAGATAGTTATCTTTTTGCAGATATATATGGAAGGTGTGCGAAGAACTGGGAATTCGTATTACATATGAATAAATCTATCTTCATTGCGTTAAGAGGAAGCTTTAGCTCGGGTGCTCCTATCTAAATACACGTAAAAGGAGAATTCGTTTTCCTTGGCAACCCCAGCACCAAATTTGACGGGGTTTGTTGCATTTAAAAGAACAACTTAAAATCTAGTGACTGTTGGTTTCGAATTTTCGATTTAGGTCGTCAATGTTTTATTAAAAATTGGCGAAAATCGCAAATTTTCACAAAACGAAACTATCAAGTTTACAACTCTGTAACTCAGCAAGAATCGGTGATATCGCAATTCTGTGGATTGTACCTAATAGCACATCTAAAGCGGACACATTTGACATCTTATACATGAATCTAAAAAACTTTATTAATATGTAATTACAACTTTTGCAGAACCCTCGTAAACAACGTTACAAACTCACGTAAGATGTAAAATGACATGAAATTTGTCCGCTTTGAATGCTCTAATGGATGCGGTTTACAGAACCGCGATATCTGTTCTTGGTGCAGAGCTATTAGTTTGTAAACTTCGTGCTTCTATTTTTTTCAAACTTCTGAATTTTTATAAATCTCTTTAACAAAATTGAAGCCCTAAATCGAAATTCCGCTTCCAACAGTCACTAGAATTTAACTTTGTCTCTCAAAAGCAACAAATTTCATTAAAATCGGTCCAGGGGTTATCTCAGAAAAACGTTTTTGCATATTTACATGTATTTGAATAGGCCGCGTCGGAGTTGGGCCCGAGCTAAAGCTTCCTCTTAAGTTCTGGGACTGTTGAGCCAGTCTTAATAAAAATAATATATCTGTGGTATTTACAAGAGGTTGTAGTGATGCAGTTGAGGCTTGCTGCTTCTGATAAAAGCAGGCGAGATTAGCATTGTAGCGAATAGTGAAAGAGATATTCAACTCCTTCCAGATATCTGTTGGGACGTTCGCGAATTTGTGGCGACTTACGTTTATTATATATAAAAAAAGAGAACATTCGACAGAGACACTTAAGACTGCTTACGTATGGGAATGCGAAAGCATTATAGTCCCCTTGGCGAAATTCTTGATATTTTATGCACTCATTTTATACACTCATGACGTGGCACCACCTCCTCTTTATTGGCGGTGCCGTCACGTGCCCAATGATGCACGCACTAGGCCACACCTTTAGTCAGCCAGATGAATGCGACGTGACGTGTGTAATGACGCAAGCATTAGGCACTCCTTCAGTCAGGCAGAGCCAAGGAGGTTTTAAAATATAAGCCGGAGTGGCAGCCCTCGTAGTTTCTCAACCAGCGCAGGTGAAGCCACAGTTTGCCTATACTTCTACTCTGAAAGAAGGATTCGACAGCTGAAACTTCTCACAGCTCACGTCCTTTTGGTCAGTTATCGCAAATGCTAGGGGTGTTTGAAAATAAAAGCTCGATGAGTAAAATGTTACCTTTGGCTGCGTATTGATATCATGATAGTCCATAAAATTTGAAGAAAAAAAACTCGGTAACCTTCCACTCTGTAAAGAAGGGTGACCAGCGAACCTGGATATGTGGGCCCTTTAATGGCGAACTGCACCTTCGCCGCGGGTGGGCCCGGCATTGCACTATACTCGGGATCTTGTGTCTACACACATACACGATCCCGGGGGGACTAGCCCTTAGAAGCTTCGCTGTAAAAAAAAAGACGTTTAGGCTTCCTTCTGAAAGTTATGAAAGAAAGAAAGGAGTCCAAAGATACCTGTACGGCTAAATTAAGCATCGCAATAGCACGTAGTGGAATGGAAGCGCTTCGTATCTTCTCCGATATTTGCTAACGTTACTTCTTGACTATGATAAGATGGCCGTGGTTCGGCTTCGCTTGCATAAGCAGCAGTTGCCGGGAAGCGTGAGAAGCAGTCAGGGATCCATGAACGCTGACACGTTCCACTCCTTAAGGCACCGTTTAGGCGTCCTCCCAATGTTTCGGCTTCCCAGGCACTTCCGGCGCATGCACTTAACAAAAGCAGTGGCTGCAAGATCCGCTTATGTTGCCTAGACAGATACGTCGCCGAGGCGCGGATATGAACGCCTATTACAGTAATTCCGGCTTTTTCTTCCCTCATTTGGCCAGTTATCCGAGTGGCGCCATGCCCACGTTGCTATCTGTGCCGGTCAGGCGTGAACGGAGAATCGAGGCAAACAAATCCTTAGATTATACCGGCCGACGTTTCTGTATTCTGACACGAAGAATACAGTTCTCTCAGTTGATACTTTGCTCTCGTCCCGTTCACGTCTCCTTCTGTAGTTTGTGTTAATCCAACCAATGAACGGTGTTTCACTGGCTGGCTGAGACGTCGACTGGGCGAGAAAAGCGCCAACTAGCTCGCTTACACGCCACAGCAATGACAACAAATTTGTGTTGAGGTAGAGGAAGGAATCAGGCAGATTCTTTGGGGCACAAGTGTGTATTGCAATGTGAAGCTTTGTGTGAACTTAAATGGGACGTCGCTGAAAGTGACCAGGTGGCATCCAAGAATAATGAGCGGAGAAGGCGGCGGTGATCTTATACATTCTACACCTTCCTCACAGGTTAAAGAAGTACGCCTCGTGCAGGGGGTAGATGTGTTTTCTGTAAAAAATTAATAGCTGGAAGCGTGCGCTGAGTGGTTTGGGGACTTGTCCATAGGAAACGCGCAGGCAAGAGTTACCTGGTAAGCAACACAAAGCAGTTTGTGCTTGCTCTTCCTGGTTCTATATACTCCAAACCCTATAACCAATGGGCGCATGCAGGTAGGGCACACTGGCCGGAGTCTCATCCTACGCATTAAGGGAACTCCAGCATGCTATACAATTTCCTACTTGCGCTTTTCATTGGTTTTTACAGTTCATGTACTGCGGATGTGCCGCAGAGTTTCAGAGTGCCATGGCTTTTCACACATACCATGAAAAGCTAACAAGGGCGAGTGGCGTGTCATGTTTCCATGTTTAGGACAAGGATGCGTACTGACGCGCCTTTGAAAGCTGATTTTTTTTAGGATGTAGCCTGTGCGTCTGCCTGTCTATTGCTTACATTTTTTGTTATACTTTTGCTGTAGCTTTTAATTTCGCAGTGACGTGTATTCAACATTTTGTCAGTTTTTTTGAACAAAGTATCAGGTGGTCTGCGCTCATGTCTACGTTCAACTTCCTTCGTCGCAATGTCAAACTAAACGTTATGGTGTCTCTTACATAGCTGAACTTTAGATTAGAATACCTTGAATTTTTTTATATGTAACCGTTAAATTTACAAATATATTGCGGCTTTCTTGCCACGTCATGCAGGAGAAGGCGTTAGCGAAATTAATTATCCCAGTATATTTAATGAAAAGATATTTCATAATGTTCACCCTCTACGTTTCTTCAGTGATTGACATTGTGGTACTTTTTCTGTTGCTGTTTATGACAATCCTACTATTGATGAAGAATAGCTATCTTGAACTGCATGCAACGCTAGGTTTATACGGCTGATAGTTCCTCGTTCTTAGCGAACTCTTTCCTCAGAACGCTGCTAGCAGATCTGGAAGCATATTTAATTTAGCATTTACGCATATGGCTCCGCGTTACAGCGTTAGCGGAAAATTAGGACAATGTACACGATCAGGTGGGCTAGCAGTGACATTTTCGAGCGATAGTTGTCTTGATGAAAAAGCCTTTCTTACGCATTAGAGCAAAACTATATATGGCCTCGAACAAACGCATCTTAAAGAGATAAGTGTTGACACTGTAAAATCCTTTATTTTCTCGCATCCTTAATTTACGTGAAACTCGCCATAAGGAAACGTCGTGAAATTTAGGGCCACACGATACTTTTTAGCCAGAAAATAGGAACTTTATGCTGATAACTATATGTTTATTTTGCTGGCTATTTCTGCTGGCTGCACCCATCGAAGCAAAGCGCATGCGATTTACTTGGCTGCACAAATTTGCACTATGCTAGTTTTCTCGAGTGTTACGTATGCAGAATCTCCCGCCGCACTTATAGAGAGTGGCGTATAGTAAGAAATGAAGCAGATCGAAAGTATAGTGTGAGCTGACAGACAGCGCCTGTCCTGCATTTCTTTCTTAGTGTCGTTGCCTAACCTGCGAGCTGCTATCGTAGCTAACTGCCTACGCTTCCGGGTTGCCATCCTTGTGTACTTCTTTTGGGTCTGTTAGCTTCAAGTACCATTCGGGCTGAGGAATCGAGATTTCCTCATTCATTGCCTTGAGCCACTTGTGGAAATTTATTCGAACCGCTCGCTCGAACAACTTTTGCAAACTCATTTGAACCACTGGCTTTACCTGCTCGTACGAACGTGTCAATATGCAAACAAATACTAAAAAGCATTGCCTTGCAAGGGCAGTGAGCAAAATGCAGGCCTTAAACAAAGGCAGCACAAAAGAAACAATCTTGTCCGCGCAGGCATTGGGCGCGCGCAGGCACGCCGATGCGTCCTGGGCAATACAAGCCATGCATGCAGTAGGCGTGTGACTAAAGTGCCATGCAGAAGGCCAAAGAAATCGCAATGTTTCAAAAAGACAGATGAATAGAACAAGGGTAGCGTAAAATAAACGAGTGTCAGCGCAGGCACGCCGATGAATTTTGCACAATATATCAAGCTGATGTGCTTCTGCCGGACGAGAAGTGAAGCGTGAGAAGTGATGCATGAAGAATACATCTGACTGGATGTACCCCGCAGAAGGCTAAACACACTACACTGCTTCAATAAGGCTGAAATAGGATGATAATGAAAAAAAGAAGAAAAGACACAAAGGAGATTTTGCTGTCCAAGCGAGCCGTATACGGCACATGAGATGAATATGCCTGATGTCTAAAATTCGCGAACAGTTGGGGCCACGAGATTACTGGGTTTTATAGTATTTCGGCTGGATTGACAGTCCAACTATTGCAACTTTTTGGCCATACCTTCGGCAATAAGTGCCCACAGTTTAACCTTTTCAAGGTGTGGCCTCATCTATTTTAATAAAAAGAACTTTTTTGCAGGATATTAGTTATTAAAAAGGAGCCATCGCGCATATTTTTGTCTCCACCGGTGAGAATTAGGTGCTGTCGAACATGTAACATTCAAAACGACCCTTCATGGCATTTTGAAAGCACCAAATGTTTCGGTCAAACACACTGTACGGGTACACCCTTACATGGAGGCTCATCTGCCTTTACAGCGGGCTAGTACAAAACGACACACTTAATTTTACTTCTTGTGGCCCATAGCCGTACTTCTTCTTTTGCTCAAGGAATTTAAAAAAGAAACTTATGGCGAAATCTATTCTTTCCCGTTAGAAAAAAAAACGTTGTTAATATATCTGAGCAGTACAGCTACATAATAACTGTTCTGTAGTGACAACCGACTCTTATCTTGTCGGAACGCTTTTCACGTTCACTGATGATTCGGTACTCACCCACACAAATACCAGCATAAAGTTTTTCGTACCATGAATTTGATGCCTTAAAATTCACATTTAAGCGCTGGATGCTCAACGAAGACTCGATCGTAGCCATTTTTTGCATGCGCGGGGGACTTAATACTTGCGCACAGTTCAGTGAACAGAAGGCTTACAAATGAATCCTGGGCTAAATAGTTTTTACACTGTTATCATTCAATTTCTTTTTGTACAGATGGCCCATGGCCGAAAATAAATACGGAAAAGTCATTTTAGTTTTTTAATCGTTTGGGTCCTTCAGGGGTTAGTTATAGTCATAAATATTTAGACAGTTACTTTCTGGGTGCGAGAATACCGGCGAAAAAAGCGACGCCCTCGAGGAATGCGCTGAGTCTCCGCCATGAGAAGAGCTGCTGTAGATGGCTTCAGGCGTCGGAGGCCGCTTGGAAAACAGAGCCTTCGTTGGCAAGTGTCTGTTGATACCACAACAATTGCCGAACGTGTTTTGATCCGAGAGTAATTCGCGGTTCGTTGTTGACTCTTCCATGGCTTTCGGGGTCTTTTTTGTTTCTTCCGGTCAACCTAGGAACGAACATTGGTTGCTGAGACCATTACAAAGCAATACCGTTCTACTTCCGGTTCGGTAAGTCAACAGCAGCAAGTAAACAAACACCGAGAACGTTGTTATGTTTCAGAGACTTCGTGTTCAGTGCTAATCAACAAAAGGATGCCGAAGTTTCACGCATATTGTCCTGAGTAAATAAATAAATAAACAGATAGTTGCAGACATCGAATAAACAAACAAACAATCGCAGTGGTAGGTATGGTTAAACAGCGAGAGTAGTGAGGTCGGGAAAGAGACGTAAGTGGAGGTTTTAGTTGCGACCCATGTTAGTCGCAAGCTGCATGAAGTGCTTGGCGCCACAGCACCACGTGATCGCGCAATTTGTCTCAAGCTTTGTGACTGGCTTGACTTGCGAGTTTCCGGAAGCGGAATGAAGACGTGTGGAAATCCAGAAGAGAGTGCTAAGTTTCACTGTCGCGCCGCCCACGTGTTGCACATGTATTCTTACCACAGAGCGAATGTCCTCAGTGTAGGACGAGGCACATTGACGTATATTCTTGCTTTAGACCAATCGTTGAATGTATAATGAGCTACGTAGAGCAAAGGCAGCATACATGCCGGTAGAAAAAAAAATATGGGGATTTAGATGCCAGCACCACTTTATGATTATGAGGCAAGGCCGTTAGAGATAGAGAACTGTACTTAAGGCTGCACTGTACTGGCATGCAGGGACTTACCTCACCTCAAAGATTGACCATTCTTAGTGAATTCGAGCCAAGTTTGTTAATTGTGCATATGCAAGGCGTTGTTTTAAACATAATTTTTTTTTTTTGCACACAGCTATAAGCGTGGCGAACGTGGCCTTTTTGTGGAGGCGTTCATATATAGTCAAGGCAGACATACTTTGCCGCTAATAACGTGAACGTCAGAAGAATAATGAATGAACTTTTAATAATTATCGGTTCATTAGTGCCTTGGGAGGAGGTGTTCAATGGGGAAACTTCGAAGAGTGATATTTTAAGCACTTCATTTTTTTTTGTCTTGAAAATCACGCTTAATTCGTTACATTAATCATCGAATTTTTAAGCTTCACCGATGCATTATCAAAGCCTAGTGGGTCCCGCTAATACATCAGACGATATTTCTTACAGAAGTGTGGTGTCGATGTTTGACTGGTATATGGCACGTCGCGGCGCGTCCTGACCCAACACACAGCGACACATGCTTGTCAGGCAAAGCGTGGTGCGTGAGCGTCTGCCGCGACTGGCCGAAATTTTGAATTTCAGATTCTGTTGCGCTTTTCGATACGGAAGGTCCCATCTGATGTGACGACGGGGCCGCCTTTTCTGCGCTGCCGGTACACTCGGCTTTCGAGGTTGCCCGGATTTGGAGTTGAAATTTCATGATAAATATCTCATTATAGACGCGATTTTCAAGATATAAATAAAAATTGAGGTGCACTAAAATTTGACTACCTCCAAATTTCACATAAGAGCAACTGCTGTGAACAAACTAACAAATACTTATTAATATTTTTTTGGTAATTATTCTTATGTCAGCGTCACCTAGGAACTCCTCTGTAAATACTCTGAAGTCCGCTGTTCACTGCGGTTGCAGCTTTTTTATAAGAAGTGTGTACGGACTAAAAAGAAAGACGCGGTATATATAAACGACGTCCTCATGCGAATGTATACACAAGTTCTCTTAGGGGATTCTTTCCTTCTGTGATCTGTGCAGATTGCCATGGCTCGAACCTTGCATGCGTTTGCAAAATATTGGCGGCCACGACAAAAACCCTACTCAGCTCGTTCTACATAGGCTACATAGGTAGGCCGAACATAATTGCCAAAATGCTTCACCTACTCAGTTCCGCGTGTGTAGAACTAATGTATTTGAGCGCCAGATCTTCCTATGTAGTGCTTCTTGGTCGTGGTGCTAACTTTTCATCTCGTTCCACCTATGTCACATTAGATAAGTGGAACGTATTTGGAAAAAAAACGTTCAACTAACTAAGTGCAACCTAAATGGAATCAATGCTGCCAGGCGTTGGCTCTTACTTCAGCGGAGCTTCTGGCCACTGCTACTAAATAAAACTTGTAATTTCGTTCCAAATAGCTTTGCCTACGTAAGCAGATCATAGTAATGTTGATTCACTTAGGTTCTACTAAATAAGCGAAACGTTTTTCTTTATTTCTCACAATTGTTTCAATTACAACGTGCCACTTCGGTAGAACGAAGTTCAGTGTAGTGCCGCTGCGTTACTGACCGACCCCTGAGCATGGAGACTCCATCACCGCAAGTTGCGTTAAATTTTGTTGGAATTGTGGTTAAATATTCGCGCTTCCTGGGCTGGAGGCACTGGTTATTTGTATATAGTACTTCTACTATTGTGTGGCCATGAAAAACCTTAAAAATGGAACTTCTCCACGAAAGCAAACAATAAATGACTGTGCTTAATATCGTTCGAAATAATCATGGCGTACTACGTGCGCAAGTGGCGAATGTCCCTGATCATTTAAAACAGAATATCTGACAAAAATTAAAAATTTTTGGCTAGTCATGCATCATAGTAGTTGTTTGTACAATGATTTCGGGTTGTTACTCTCAATACAGACCACACTTAGTTAAATTTTCTTAACTGCCTTTTCTAATCGGTTACTTTGCTGAGCATGCAATTATTTTCGAATTGAAGTGACCCAGCAGGCACTATTCAACTCTTTCCCAATTGCTAGAAAGCTTGTGCCTTTGCACGAGTTTCAAGAAATGCGTAACTAAAAGTTGTCGCAAAATGTATTGCTATTCCATTTTAGATTTTTGCGCTGTATGAAAGCGAGCTCTGTGGAAAAAGATCTTCGATAAGAGAACAATGCATTTGCCTACAGATTTTCAATAGGTATCTAGCCAAAGTGCTGGAAGGGATAATAGTCTATAGCGGATGGTTACGCTTTCAGTTCTAGATGCTCTCACTTTCGCAACTGTGGCATTTTTATTCAATATCTAAAAAATAAACAGTAAAAAAAAACATAGTAAGTTATTATTCTGTCTATGATTATTGCACAGACTTATGCCCTCGTTACTCCAAACTCAGACATTGAAAATACTTTTGCCCTGCAACCTACCTTAATGTTCATATACCGTTGTCACTTAAACAGCCTGTTTATTCTGGCAAAATATAGTGCATCTTTATCGAGATATCTCAGAATATTGTGAGTACAACGTGCGGGAATAAGCTCGTTCGTTTATAAAGGCTATTTCTTTTTATACGATCCCTCTTAAAAAATTGGAACTTCTAAATTTCTTAAATAAATGACAGCGCGCCTTTCCCTTGCTCTATGTCACTAATCACGTGTGCTCGTTATTCTCGTCCCTTTTCGCAAAAAAACAAAACTTTTTCTTAAATGTATGCTGCATGAATGCACCTCTATTTTCATCACTTTATTTTTGCGCTCAGCCGAGGTAATGCAGAAATGTGCAATAATGTCACTGGTATTTCGAATTAGTTCTTCAGTTACTGACATTTTAAAATTTTACCATTATGATTACTAAGCCGCGCTCAGGCTGTTGACGCTTACATATTAGCGGTAATATCTGCATGGAGGACGACGCCACTCGTATGGTGAGGAGGACACTGACGTTCAACAAAGCGCTGCGATGGCTGTTACAATTCGGGGTTTATCTCGAAATACGTCTCCCTTCAAGTGTCTGCTAGATGAGGCTGGCAATGCTTCGCGCAAAATCTTTGATCGTTGATGGTCGACCAATGTCACGAAAGCACATTAACCTCAGCAGTCGAGGGTTGCAGCTGCATGTTACTCCGAAAATTCGAAGAACAGATGCACATCGTGGCCGCATATGTGCGTAGATTTTGTTCATATATAGTTGGCGCTAGGGGTTCGAAATGCCACTCGATTACATAAATTGCGAAAGTTCCTCGGCCCACACAATACATCAACTTAAGGAAAAAATTCTGATCTTAAACGCAACTTTTAGTAGTTAAGTGGAGCTTTTTAAGCTTCTGTGTATAGCTTATTTCATTAACTGCACACGAGCTCAAAACATGTGGTACATACGAAAGGGCAAAAAAGCTACCAAGTGTGTCATATACGTTGAAGCAACAGTGGAGGTACGAGGTTGTTCACAAGAATTTAGCGTACTGGCAAAGGCATGAGCCATCTCCTGAAAAGTGGCAGGCACAGCTGCAACCTCCTTCCAATGTCGCCTGCCTGCCGCTCAATTGATGCGCTACGGAACTGTGAGGATATGGTAAAACGAGGCAGCATAATGTTCAAGGCAAGTTCCGTATCGAACAAACTTGCGCTTTGCATGAAATAGATATAGGGTCTACTCACGTACATGCGAATCCGTTCGCGTCTTCTTCGTCTTCATCTACTTCTATCTTCGCACTTCTCGCACGAAGTGCCCCATCGTGACTCGTAAGAAAAGCCAAACTTAAACGCAAATATTTAAATACAGCGATCAAGGACTGAAGATCAACAACGACGGGCTGTCCTTTTGTCTCCCGTTTCTTTACCCAACATCGAGGTTTCCGGTCACTGTCGCAAAAGTCCAAAAAAGGAACAAGGAAAACAAAGAGAAAAAGAAAACTACACAAACTGCGTTTTATAAGTGGTTGCCCCGAAAATAACAGTACGGCTCTCACTTCCTCGCATAACCACGAAGACAGCTTACTGGGATTTACGTTCCGATGCCACGTTGTGACTGCCTGTAGCGGGGTTTTCCGCCAGATTTCGAGAAAGGCGGGGCTTGTTTAATTTTTATTTAATAGTCGGCATACGCACTCCTTAAGAAAATTATTTAAATTCTGGTGTTTCTTGTGCCAAAGCCAAGATCTGGTCAACAGGCAGGCCACGGTGAGGGATTCCGGATTAATTTTGACGACTTGGCGATCTTTAACATGCACCAACTGCACGGTATACATGACTGTTTCTTTTTCTTTTTTTTTTCGTGTCGGCCACATCTGTTACGTTGTAGTAACCGACAGAATAATATACAAGGCGTCCTAATAGTTAACGTTAGCCAAGGTGTTACAAAAAAATGGTACACTATGCGTATATAAGACCTATATACGTATCTTCTTATCTTCTTCTTCTTATCCTATATACCTCATCTTCAGGCCAGCGTAGTAATTATTGTGTCTATTTACGTGGCTAAATATGGAATAATATTTGTTTAGTGGTTTGATGTTCTTCTTTAAGTTAAGGGAGTTACTTCCGACGGGAAAGCTGTTATTGCGTACACAAACATGAAAACAGAAGCGCTGCACCTAGTTGTCTGCAGTTGCCATGCATTCGTTTTTTTTTTGCTGTACTGGTACACGGGTAATTACAAAACGTGCCGCGTCATTTTGCTTCCAAGCGTTGCGACTTGCTGGTTCCAGAAGTGTCTCGCAGGAACTAATTTCGAACTGAGCGCGTGGAAGCGGCAAGCTGTCGGTGTTGGTATTGGCTGCCGCTAATCACGAGCTGCTTGGTCCGCGTGACAATGGCAGCCCAGGCAATTACCGAGTAGTTCGCGAGTCTGAGAATGAGTTAGTTTCTGAGTTACCTTAAGTTACATTTGGGACCACTGGGGTTGCGGCGTGCGAGCGCGTATTCAGCCAGCACTTTTAATATTATGCGAAGCATATTACGAGAGCTCAACCCAGCTCCTCAGGCGCGGCGGTGTCGCCTTGAATACCACGTGACAGCGTGACGTCACGACAGAGGAGAAGTGGCTTTGGCTCAACTCTTGCAAGATGGGCTGGGTGGGAATCGAACCAGGGTCTCCAGAGTGTGAGACGGAGACGCTACCACTGAGCCACGAGTTTTTTTTTTTTTCTATAAAGAGCCACGAGTACGATGCTTCAAAGCGGTACAAAAGCGCCTCTAGTGAATGCGGTGTTGCCTTAGAAACGAGCTGTTTCTAAGGCTCAGGCGTGCGTCGCTTGCTCAGGCGCACATTTCGTTGCCGCGCCGAACGCTGCGTTGCTCGACGCTCACCGCGTCCATTGCCAAGATCTGGTCAACAGGCAGGCCACGGTGAGGGATTCCGGATTAATTTTGACGACTTGGCGATCTTTAACATGCACCAACTGCACGGTATACATGACTGTTTCTTTTTCTTTTTTTTTCGTGTCGGCCACATCTGTTACGTTGTAGTAACCGACAGAATAATATACAAGGCGTCGCAGAGTCCAAGGCGAAGCAGAGTAACGCATGAGTTGTTTCTGCGTCTAGCCGAACCAAATATAGCCAAGCAACAGCAGTTCACCAGGCTAAACAGTGGTTCAACAACTAAAATAAAGGCTAGTATGCTTCGCATCCTGGGCTTAACCTTATCTAAGCCACAGCCATTTTTTTGCATGCTACGCGTAAATCCCCGAGGAAGTAATTCCGCCGGAAATAGCGCGCTGAAAACGACCCAATTACAACTTTCACGACACAATAACAGCTTTCTCAACGGAAGGGAAGCACCGAATTAAATAAAGATAGCAGTTTAATTATTATTCGTCTCCAATGAGCAAACTAATTAGTGGACAAGCATTACGCGGGTGATGGGATAGCACTGATTACTAAGCACTGTAGGTCTCATAGTAAAAGTATGTTGTTATACACCCCGTATAACCACTGGGCGGCACGTAGTATCATCTGCGGCGGCTCAGATACTGGTGTAGTCGCTGATCCCTGCTGTCCATTCGCGGCCACTTTCAGGATATTTTAAAGAGAATAGCTTTTTTTCTTTTTTTTCTTTTCACGCGTTTTTGCGCTGGTCGGTCGATGGTGGTAGTCAGACTTCAAGTGCCAATACAGAACTAGGCGCCAGAGCAAATGGCAACCGAGTTGCGTGCGGCGGTTGTCGACGAATGCCAACTATTCCAGCTCTGTGAGACGCACCTGGTGGTGCACCCTCTAAGTGCATGCCCACCTGTTGCGCATGTCCATTCCGTATGCTGCCGAAGTGCTGGCTGGCTGTGGGCGCCTGTCTGGGGATTCCAAGCTCAGCCAATCCGAACTTCAGCAGCAGAGTAGCAGCGCAGTTCTAAGAACACAAATGTGCGTGCCGTCGACTGTGAGAGAATAAACAGACTCCATGAGTGCCACGCATTTGACCCCAGCATGGTTTTAACGCAGTTGCGGTATATGCATGTGAAGTTGATTATGTCAGGGAACTTGAGTGTCGGCTTATGCTGAGCCAATTAATATGCAGGGGCGAGCTTATTCACTCTGAAGTAATCATGTTTATTTATCTTGCGAAGGTTAGCACTCAAGCCCAGCATTAAGTGCCTTTGTCTGCTCTGCCCACTAATGTTGATCGCCCATGTACTGGACGTACCAGACATTTCATAACCGCTGTTAACTCGTGGATAGGCAGTCGGTGGTTCACGTTATAATATAATCTGTAGCGCTTCGTTACAAGTTTGGTCAATTTCCTGGTATTGAAACTTACCCACTAAGTCCTATGAACTGGTAGCATACTCTGATAATAAGTCACTTGTTTTTTTAGGAAAAGTGTTGAAACTTCCTGCTGTACGTTAAAGCTCCAAGAAATGTCAGGCGAGCCTGAGACCTGACACTTCACAACGTCTTCGTGTTTTCCGAGCATATTTGGTTTGCATCATATATAACCATTTCAACTTGCTCAGCAATCCCTTACTTACCTAATGGGTCTTTACGCGCTCATTAACAGTGCATTCAAAAATCGTATTAGGCCGCAATGCCACTAAATCAGTGCAAACATTAACTACCGCAGTGACCGCTTCATTACTTTTTCAGAATGGCATGAAATATTTTTGCGCTATACAGCGGTGGGCGGCGACAAAATTGAAATGGCTATGGCCGCTGGAGACGGCGACTGAACAAGCTGCGCACGCTCGACACCGAGAAACACTATCCCAGCGCCTACACAGCAGCCGAAGGTGAAAGGCTACAGTTGATTGCGGTCTCTGCAGTTGAAACCTACTTCGAAAATACAGGTCTCCGACTATCTCCACTCAAATCGGAGCTGTTTCTCTACCACCCGCACCGCCGGCCCCAGCCTACAGGTGAATCGCGCCAATGTGACGAAATAATCCTCTATACGCAAGACGGCTCCTGTATTCTCCGAGTCCCGAAGATGCGCATCATCTGCATGCATTTAACATCCAACTGGTCAAACATAGAAGCTATCCGCAAAATCAAAGGCAAGGTTACAGCGGCTACCCGCCTGATCAAACGCATTACAAACAAGCACACATGCATGAAGGAGGACAGCGTTCATGTGCCTCATACACTCTTTCGCAGTCAGTCACATTACTTATGTGGCTATCTTTCATAACTGGAGTGTCACCGAAAGGGAGAAAATCAACACCCTTATACGCAAGACTTACAGACCTCACCTCACCCCAGTCTGAAACGTCGCCAGGCAGTCGTCTGGCGACTGCTGCAGACACAAATCTTCCCCAGTTCGTGGCGATTAGGGCACATTTTCCCCGAGCAATACCGGAGTGCTCTTTGAAAATTATGTCAGGAAACTAGAGCAACACTCTCACACATGTTTTGGGAGTGTCGTGTTATATCAGCTACAATGGCAGTAGCTCCGGACGCTCTTGCGTCGAAGTGGGCCGCCGCTCTGCGCAGCTACAACCTCAAGAGGCAAGAGTGGGCGTTCCAGCAGGCCCGAGAAGTGGCGACGAGTCATGGCGTCGAAGTTCTCTCGTCGGAGACCTGAGCCCGGGTCGTCAAACTTTGCCGGATTTAAAATAAAGTTGTTTCCATCCATCCTTAGAAAATGGCTGAAAAGTTATTATTAGGGCACTAAGACCACGGGAAAACAGTAATGAAAAGAAAGCCACGTCCCGTACGCACGTGCGCACCCTTGCAATTTTTGAATAATATCGCGTGGGAATCGACCGGATAAGTCGATCAGAGGCGATCAGCCAGAGGGCCAAGGGTATGCGCATGCGTGCGAAACGCAGCACAGTGAAAGTGTCCTCGGCTGCGTTGTGCTGCTAGGCGGAATCACTCCCTCTGCTTTCTGCCGCATTACCGGTTCGTCCTTTTACAACGTACGATGTTATAGGCTCATACCAATAGCCGTTTCGGTTGGCGATGGTGTCCGCGCCACCGTCGGTGTCCGTAGCACCTATCGCCGGGAATGAGAGAAAAACCACGAATTGAATGACGGCTGTCTTTGCGGGAGCTCTCTACGCTCTACCATTGATCCACGCCATGTTTTTTTTTCTTTATTGCCAGCTTTGACATACACAAACAATACACAAAAGATAAAACATGTCAACAAGGATTTCGCTGGCACGACTTATGATTTTTTTTTCAATGCTGCCAATCCGGAAATTTGGACCACCTGGGTTCTTCCACGTGCACCTAAATCTAAGTACTACCAGTGTTTTCGCATTTCGCCATCATTGAAATGCGGCCGCCGTGGCTGGGATTCGGTCCCGCGACCTCGTGCTTAGCAGCCCAACACTATAGTCACTAAGCAACCACGGCGAGTCGTGCGAGTTCGGTCTTCTGTGAGGCAGGGATGTCTGCTGTCGCCCCTTTTTTCGCGGCTTACCTTGAGCCTTTGTGCACGGCCATCCAAAACAATGAACGGATAACTGGCTTCAAGTTACAGTCAACACAGGTGAAAATATTGGCACATGCTGGTGACATCGCCATATTCTTTTCAAATAGAGATAGTACTTGTGAGGGCGTGGTGGTAGTTGAAACCTTCTGCAAATGCACCGGGGCGCAAATAAACTGGGAGAAGAGTTATGGGTTTGGCATGGTGAATGGAAAGAAACGCCAGACTACTTCGCTCGACTTCGGTGGTCAACCACTGCAACAATGTATACAGGCGTGCCTCTCAATTCTTATCGCGACTCTGAGCCGTACTGGCATGAACAATTGGTGAGAGCAAAGCAAAAGGCTAAACGTGGCAAGGGCGACAGTTGTCAATGTTTTCGCGTGCCACAGTCTGTAACCTATTTCTTACCTCCAACATGTGGTATGTCATGAATGTGTTGTCTGTTTCGCGGATCAACATTCAAAATATCCACCGTGACTTCACCGTTTTCATATGGGCATCGATTTCGGAAAGAACCAGCCACACGAACTTGTTCTTGCCCGTAAAGAAAGGGGGCCTTTGGTTGGCACACTTACTTGTGCGACAAGTTGTATCGCGCATTATGTACTGCACCTTCGTGATGAGAATGATGCGTACCTTCGCACAGTCATGCAAGTGCTTTTATGTCCTCACCTTCCATGATTTGTTGTATGCTCGTGTGAAGCAATGCATGGTGCCGTTAAAGGTTATCTACGAGAAGTCGTGCTTGCATACAGAATGTTGCATCTGCGGTTTTCATTTCAGTATCTTGCCAATATTACTCTCCTCTATAAGTCGTCCAAACGTGTCCTTGCGCTTGAAGAGTCACGCAATGTGATATGCGCGCCGTGAGCGTCGATATGCACACATTTTGCATTGGAGTTACATATTATTACACGAGGTAGAAAGCCATGTAACAGTTGCACAGGTAGCGGTACAAGGCAGTTAAAGAAGGTTTGAGGAAGAAAAAGAAGTTTAAGATGTATACGAGACTGCTAGCAAAAATATATATTGTGTACCTGATTAACTGAACATGGAGATGTCATGTCACCGCCGCGTTTCAAAGGAGATGGAAATAAATAATAATCGTCATCATCATTAGCATTGTATCGTGCGAGTTGCCTTGAGATGTTACATGCGCGCCACGTATAGCGTCTATACTCGCGCCCTTTGCATTACAGTTGCATGTTCTTACACCAGATGACACGCCGTGGAGCAGTTGCATAGGTAGTGGTACAATGTAAATAGAGAAGTCTTGAGGAAGAAAAATATTTTGGAGATGTATAAGTGTTGATGTAAGCTAGCTTACCTGAATAACTCAAGTCGGCTAGGTGACTGCTTGTCACCGTCCTGTTTCAAAGTGAATGCCATTAAATTGTCATCAGTAGCATCGTATCATGCCATTTGACACACGATGGGACTGCCCGCCGTGTAGCATCGGTAGTACAAACTTTGCATTGTCGTTCCGTAGTATTCCACTAGGTATCCCAACATGTAGCAGTTGCATATAGCAGTTGCATGCTGCATGTAGCTAGACCTGGTTAACTCAAGCAGGCTAGCTGACTATTTTCACCTCTCAGTTTCGATGTCAATAAATGATGATGATCATCAACAGCAACGGTAGTATAATGCCGTGGGTGAAGAAATGTGACACGTGCGCCACGTAATCTGCATACTCGCGTTATCGCGCCTCCTCGAAAGGTATAAACCGCTGATGAAGAAGCGAATCGCAGAGCTACGCGCGCAGATACAACCAGGCAACGTCGCGCTCGGCAGACCGCTGTGCAGAGAGCAGGACAAGCCGCAGCACAAGCCACAGCTCATTGTCGATGCCGGGCGCACAGTTCAGATCGTTCTCGTGAAAACGACGCGAAGAGACTTCGCCACAAAGAGGCTACGCCACGAAGAGGCTTCGCCACGAAGAGGCTTCGCCACGAAGAGACATCGCCACGAAGAGACATCGCCGGGAACAGACATTGCCGTGAACAGACATCGCCGTGATTGGCATCGCCGCGAAGGCCATGTAGTGAGTGGTGCCGAAAGTGTAGCTCATATGGAGCCGCTCCTCAGGCTTACGCTGTGACTGTGCTGCGTGTGCCACACAGGCCTGTCAGTTCTTTTCTTTTTTTAACTTTGAGATGTTATACGCTTGGTTCTGGTGGTTCGTTGCGTGCGTAGAACGATCGCGTAGGCCCAGCACCTAGAAGATAAACTGCTGCAGCGTCTATACAGGTACACATGCACAAAGCGTATCGCTGTACTGTGACAAAAAAATATCGCAATAAGGAAAGTAAAACCGGAATAGGTATCGTTTAGTATGGATTGTGGTTTGCCCGTCACGACCTCTATAGGCAAACTACGTAACCTTAGCTCAGTTCCCTTCCACCCGTGCTTTGGGTAGGACGCGTGCGGTAAGGACTGCGGAAGTACAGCGTGCCTACAAAGAACACCATCGGGAACAGAAGCGGGAATGTGGCCGGCGATGGCGGGCGGCATGTAATACAGACGAACATCGTGCCACAAGCGCCAGACGTTTGCACCTTAGGTTGGATCGCCGCTGCCGACTCCACTCCCCATTGTATTTGTGGGTGATGTCAACATAGACGTGTCTCGGCAAGACGGAAAGTGGTTAGTGATGTTTCTCTTGGAAAGGTTCAGCATTCAATGTTACACAAACATCAGTGTACCCCCGAGCGTCATCGGTCATGCATAGTAGGCCAAGAACCTTTTTAGCGACGCTACGGAGCCACTGGCCGTATACCATAGAGATCATAAAGCGATATAGTCACCTTATTGACAAAAAATAAGTAAATCAAAAAAATTCAGTGCCCTTCCACTCTGTGAAGAAAGATAACCAGCGAAGTTGTATTGGGATGACTATATATTGACAACTGTATTGATTAATACTGTCATTGCTATGTTGATTGAATAAAGGAACATACACGTAACTTTGCGGTTGCTGTCGTCTTTGTTTTGTCTCATTTGTTACCACAACGACCACAGCTTTGCAGTCACTGTGGTACACCGCTATCGGTTATGCTGCAATGCTAGGTACCTTCTTGCCTAATGTTAAATCTATACCGAGCAGGTGACGCGTGGTGGGCACATTGACGTCCGTGCAGCACTCAATTCCAAACCGTTCCAACAAGAAGGATACAATCAACGTCCCATCAGGGAGCGCTAGGTCGATGTTAATGTTCCCCACTATGACAATCGACTTGTTTTCGTCGTATGAGATCCAACCGAGGCGTCTATTAGAAGGGTCTCAATGTTTCCTTTGGACGTAGCCGGAGGAACGTAGACCGTCGTTCCGATGCACCCCGCGTCGAGGGACGCTCGCCCGCGCAGCAATAACATTGGGCTATAAACACTGTAGGGGCATACTACACGGCTCGATAGATGCACGCATTTTTTTCCAGAACCTATCCATCTACATCTTCGCTACAGAAAACCAACAAAAGTAGGTTAAAAAAAAAACAAGCATTCAGTATGCAATTTAATAAAACAACAAAAATCGAGAGAAAACCAAATTCATTGTGATATGCATCTTTTATTTTCAATCAACATATTTATTATCAACATATTTATCACCATATGTATAGCTCCGATGGTCAGCCACCTTCACAGAGGTGAATGTGTCTGCATTTTCCCCCCGTTTCTATAAAAACCTTACACAGCCACTTGGAGAATGTGGACATCGACGACGCCGAGACACCTCCACAAACGTTGCTGTTTTTGGGCTCACGTTTTTAGTCTAGATCACGTGTTTGACAAGATAAGCAATATAACTGTTTTGTACCTGCTGGCACTGCAAGGAGGCATTGGGATCCTAGCGTCAGGTAATAAGCAGTTCCTCCACCGCCCGTATCAGCAGTGACTTTTTCGCGCGGTATAACAAGCCTCCTCGAGTGCCAAAAGAAATCAGAGAGTCTGCGATATGTATGTCTCTGCAGTGCGCGTCCCAGAGAGATATTGCGAGCAAGTTGCGTATAACTAAAGCCACTATTACCAGAATCGTGCAGGCGTTCAGAAATGAAGGGCACATTGGTGATGCAGCAAGAAATAGTGCCCACAGTATTGCTGAATAAGAGGGCGCTCCTTTGGCTGCCGTGGCTGATACTTTTCTGACGGTGACAGCTGGGTTGGTCGTGAATGCGGCCGGCCTCGACATCAGCACAGAACTGGCGTGAGAATAGCTTTTGGAAGCAAGCTTCAGGAGCCGAAGTGCTGCCAAGAAGCCGCTCCTTTCCAGTGAGGCGAGAACAACGAGGCTAGCGTTGGCTCAATCGCATCTTCACTAGACGGCAGATGACTGTCGAAACGCTGGGTCCACTCACGAGTCCACGTTTTGCACCCAGCGCAGCCAAAAAAAGGTCTATCAACCCGAGATCAGAAGGTGCGTGTTATTTGTGAGTTTTTATTAAGCTTATAATTCCCGGCGTTTTTGTTCATAAGAACGCAAAAAATAACAAATACCTTAGAAATGCTTACTGTGAGACGATTTAGCTAAAGACGCGAATGTGCCCTCTATTTGCCAAAATTTATGCCATGTTTCTTGATTTTGTGTTTGTCTATGGACGCTGTAACTATTGTGAAAGCAACATCCCGTGGTACACTATTTTATGCTTCAAAACAAACCATTGCGAGAAAGTCCTCAAGTTCAGCTCTATTTATTGCTGAATTAGAAGGTTACAATGACTTGTTAACGCATCTTCGGAGATGTTTAACACCTGGCTCGTTCATCTCGCCTTGCAGAACTAGGCTAGAACATAGCCCTATATGTATCTTTAGGTGCTGCACAAGCTCTACTGAAGGAGGCTGTACATTCTGCGGTCATATCTGGGATCTACGAATCTCTTGAGGTCTTTCCATGACCCGCTGTTTGGAGCTGGATCCATGCCCAACATGTAGCACATCAAGTTGTAGACGTCCACCATTCGTATCAAGCTGGGCCCTCCGATACCTCCTTTAATGGCTGCACAAATATACAAAAAAACACAATATATTGGGAGAGGCCAGTGTACTAGTCAATACACCGTGAGGAGAAACATTGCATTCAACATGGGACATAGCTAAACGAAAGAATAGCGCTTCATGCAGCGCTCACAGGTAATCAGCTCCGAAAAAAGTCGCAGTTTCGCTCGAAAGGTGAAGCATCGATTAGGCTTGTCAATTAGTAGACAGCTATACGAAGTGAGGGTAGTAGTTTTATCGGCCGTAGAAACTACGTAAATAAACAGGCAGGGTGTAACGCGTGCACAAGCAAGCATGAACACAGCTGCCTTGATGACCGCGGAGCTATCAAAACGCTGGCGCGCGGAAGCGCGGTCGCAGCAGCGCGTGAATGAACCTTGGCGCTGCGTCTCGCTTCAACGCGAACACGCTGGCGCGAACGTAGCACACACGAAGCTATCAGCACTCGCCGCACTTTGTCCCCATCGCAGATCACCTTCAAGATAAGGCTTGCGCGTCCGCGCTTGGCGGCGTCATACGCACCCGCCACCGCTGTAGAGCCCCCTCCCTCATCCCCTCAGTTGCGCTCGATGGAAAATGGTGCGCTTCCTCCCTGCCTTCCTTGTTTGCGCGGGCGATATCGAGCCACCATCGATAGCTCACCCCATGGAGGAAAGCAACAAAATAGGACAGGCGCTGACGTCAGGTTTTCGAAACCGGAAATGTAGCCATGTTGGTGTGCCATCTCCCTTTGCGCCTCCAACCAGCTCGCCGGAGCAGATAGGCGCGAGCTTTGAACTTGCTTTGCTACGAGCCGCTTACCCGCCGTGGTTGCTCAGTGGCTATGGTGTTAGGCTGCTGAGCACGAGGTCGCGGGATCGAATCCCGGCCACGGCGGCCGCATTTCGATGGGGCGAAAACACCCGTGTACTTAGATTTAGGTGCACGTTAAAGAACCCCAGGTGGTCGAAATTTCCGGAGTCCTCCACTACGGCGTGTCTCATAATCAGAAGGTGGTTTTGGCACGTAAAACCCCATAATTTAATTTCTTACGAGCCGCTGGAAGTGTGTGCTGCCGACGTGCGTCAAAAAAAAAGCCTACGAAACTTCCGTAACAGTTTTGGTGAAGCAGACGCGTTCCTGTGCTTTTCCGTGGCACGTTAAAGAAGACGAAGACTCGCGTCGTGATTACTTGAGTGTCTCTGTTGCTGGCTGACACTCACACTCATCACCCTAAACAAAACTTTCAACCTTAAACACCACGCTCGAATATCAGCTTGTCTCGCGGACAGAATGGGCTATAAGAAGGACACGTGCCGAAAAAATTTTATCTCACTTTTCAGAATCGAAGCCATCACTGCGAAATACATCGGAGACGAGCAACAACGGAAGACGCAGCCAGTCATTCACCCGGAGTACGAGGGGGAACCCAATCCGGATTTAGACCAACCTTTCACCAAGTCGGAGATCGTGGCAGCCATAAGAAATCTCACAAGAAACACGACGCCCGGCAGGGATAAAATTAACAACAAGACCCTCCGTTACCTGGACGACGGGGCGACGGAGAGTTTGCTAAAGTATATCAATGAAAGCTGGGAGACGGGCAATATACCGGCTTCCTGGAAGCACGCGGACGTAACGATGATCCCGAAACCCGGCAAGCCCATCAACCTACAGAACCTGCGTCCGATCTCTCTTACGTCATGCGCGGGAAAACTCTTCGAGCACATGGTCCACAATCGTCTCTCGCCCTACCTGGAAGAAGGTGGGCACCTGCCGAACACTATGTTCGGTTTCCGGCCTAACCTCTCCACCCAGGACATTCTACTTCAGCTTAAAGAAGAAATCATCGACGGCCTCAGCACATGCCACAAGAGTGCCATCCTGGCACTCGACGTGAAGGGAGCCTTCGACAACGTCTCACACGAAGCAGTGCTAAACAGCCTACAACATACCAACTGCGGACGGCGGACATACAACTACGTCCGGGACTTCCTGACGGGTAGAACGGCGACCATAGGCCTGGGGAATCTCAGGACCAAGAAGTTCCCAGTACCGCAGAAAGGAACCCCCCAGGGGTCGGTGATCTCCCCGTTGCTGTTCAATATAGCGATGAGGGGATTGCTGAACCCCTTGGAGAACATCAGGGGTATCCGTCACGCAATGTATGCAGACGAACTGACCATGTGGACGTGCACGGGATCGGCGGGCGAACAACAAGACGCCCTGCAGGAAGCCATCGACAGGACCGAGCATTATCTACACCACTGCGGTCTTTCATGCGCGCCGGAAAAGTCGGAGCTCCTGATCCTCAAAAAGAGGACAAGAGGGCGGCCTCCGCAGGACACACCTGACCCAACGTTGACACTAAATGGAGTCAACATACCCAAGGTGGACACACTTCGTATTCTGGGCCTCACTTTCCAGAAGGACGGTGCCGGTCTCGCCGCCATTAAAAAACTGCAAGCGACAGTTATCCAAGTCGCGCACTTGGTGCGAAGAGTGACAAACAAAAAGCACGGCCTGAAAGAGCAGGACACAATCAGATTAATACAAGCCCTGATAATCAGCAGAGTCACTTACGGCACCCCGTACCTGGGTCTCAAGAACAGCGAGAGAGACAAATTGAACACCCTAATACGAAAAACCTACAAGCTGGCACTGGGGCTTCCACCGACGACGTCGACGGAGAAGCTGCTCAGCCTGGGCATACACAATACTTGGGAGGAACTTGTAGAGGCCCACAAGACCAGCCAGATAGAGCGACTCAAGCTCACCAGCACGGGTAGGGACATGCTAATAAGACTGGGCTACCCAGTCGAATATAAGTCTACAAAACAGCGGGTTCCTCTACCCCTGAGGGAGAAGATCACGGTGGCCAGCATCCCGAGAAACATGCACCCTGAATACCACAGAGAAAGGAGGCGAGCGAGAGTGAAAGCTCTACGTAAGGCCTACGAAGGACCAAAACAAGGAGAAGTCCGATACACCGACGCGGCAAAGTACAAGAACAGAGCGGCCCACGCTATCAGCGTGATCAACGGCCAAGGACAAGAGGTAGCTGCGGCCTCGGTAAACACTACAGACATCGACTGCGCGGAAGAAACGGCGATAGCCCTGGCGGCCACTACGGGCTAGCGAGAGGAAGATCTAATCACAATCATCACCGACTCGCAAACAGCATGTAGAAATTACCAAAAAGGCCGCATTTCCAAACAAGCCCTGAGCATCCTCGAAAAACGAGACAATTTTCCTGAACTGTACATTGTCTGGGCCCCGGGACACGAGTCCCTGGCGGGTAATGTAGCGGCTAATGCCGCTGCCCGAGATCACATTCTCCGGGCTATCCCACCAGGTTCACGAGCACCGGTAGACCAACAAGATAGCGTCCCGAAAAGATACGCCGATATCCTGAGCCACTACAGGCTGAGTAGGAGGATCTATCCACCCCCGCATCCCCAGCTGACAAGAGAAGAGGCGGTGATGTTCCGAAAACTACAGACCGGCACATTCCCGCACGGCACCCTGCTACACGCGATGTACCCTACGAGCTATGCCCACAAATGCGCTTTCTGCTCAAGGCCCAATACCCTCTACCACATGGTATGGGAATGTCAGCAAAACCCATCGACACCGCCCATCACCGGACCAACCGTCGAGCAGTGGGAGGCCCAGCTGACAAGCTCGAGCCCTGAAGACCAGCATCGCCTGGTGAGCAGGGCCAAGTTATCAGCTCAGGCCCACGGCATCCTGGACTAGGGAAGCCGCCCACCTCGGACGATTTTACCGTCGGCTCATTTCTGCTAATAAAGTTTATTCCTCCTCCTCACTTTTCAGAAACCGAGACCAGCCGCGACAACTTCAGGAGAGTGGTTGCTATGGCAATTTTGACGTTTGGGGTACCAGTCCGAGTGCTCATTTGCAAAAAAAAAAAAAAACAGCCCGTAACTTCCGCCACACTACCGCCGACGCGGCCGTGCTGGCCGGGGCCTCTCCTACGTTTTCCTTCCTCCACGGCTTACCCTTGTACGCTTTCACTCGCTTATACAGCATACGGCGCGCGGCCACAATGTTATCGCACTTGGACTCTATACGGAAACTTATGGTGACGCCGAAAATGCACCTGGAGTGTCCATATAATTGCTATCGAAATAATAGGTTTCGTGTTTGAAGAAGAGCCATGTTTAAAACAGGGAATAACAACAAATCTTTTGCTGCAACTCAAAACTCTGGAAAATACATAGAAATGTTGCCATCTACCTCAGGCATAACCGCTGAGTGAGTAAGAGTAGAAGGAAGAAGCTCTAATAGACACAGAAAAGAGCGCACAATCTTGAAAAAGCTCTGCAGTGGATTTCTGGATCTGCAATCACCAATCGCCAAAACATCATCGTGAAAGTTACCACCACTTGTGCCAGATACATCAGTGAACTTTCCATGTATATTTGCAAAGCAACTGGCGTAAATCATACGAGCATTTACTCCTTTTACATACCTTTTAGACTTCACTGCACTAACAATATGTCATCCGCTCTTATATAACGGCAGATGACTTATGCTTAACGGCAAAGTTGCATTGCGAAATTTCTCTTATCAGCGTATCAAATGAGAGTATCCTAAGCAATTCAGGTCTTCAATTCAGGCTATGCAATTCTTTCTATACCATTACACATGGTTGATGAAATAAATTAAATTGAGAACACTGCTGTAAAGGTACTACAATATTACCTGGTCCCCGGGCGAAAAATATTCCCCACATGTCGGGCATCATAGGGTCGTAGCCATGGACTCCAGGTGGCGGACCATGGCTCCCAGGCAGAGTCTTCATAGGATTTTTGAACTATAGAACCAGCAAGAAGTCGGCATGAAGTTCAAGCCCATCCAAAAACAGCGGTGTGAACTGCTTTCATAGCGCTTAGATTTTTGTACTTTCCATTTGGTCAACAAAAGGTTATTTAATAGGCTTGTCGAAGCGTGGCCCCTGGTATTTCTTAGACAATGTTTTTAAGCACCGTTTTCTTTCTTTATTCTCTTTTTCTGAGAAGTTGCCGATTTGGTAGAGTTGGAATTACGAACCTTTCCAGGAATTGCAGCGCAGAAACACTCAAGGATAACATGGACCCGACATAGACACAACAATAACACGGACACAGTGTTCAGTTATTGTTACTTTTGTCTAATATTCCGCGGAAAGTCGTTTGTGTTTTCTTTTTTTGATTTCATAACAAAATACGGAGAACTCTTGTGGTTTGTCTGAAATACTATTAAGCTCAAGTGAACTTTTCAGTACTTTAACTCAGTCACTTGGAACACTCATGATCTGCCCCACCAGCCTAGCGAATAATTATTATTTTAATTCATTTACGGTGAACATCTGTGATCATCCCCTTAGACTCCTCTCCCCCTTCCCTTCTCCTTCCTCCTGAACACCGAAATACGTTCAGAGAATCCCATTTTATTGTGAAAAGAACTCCCGATACACCTCCAAAATAATCAGAAAACATTAAGCGTACTGTAGCGCAACCGTAAACTTTGACAGTCAGCTACGTAATTAAAAAACAAAAGCACGAGTACTTGTCTAAGTTACAGCGTTAAAATAAAACTTCACTTTAATCCACCTTGCTCCAATTCATACAAATATTAATCCCCCTTAATCTACTTCAATACACCATAATCTGGCTTAACCCGCTTTAATTCACTTTAATCCAATTTTGGGAGCAGGCCAGGTTCACCAACGATGTCCGGCCTACACCGTGGCTGTTCACCGTGGGTTTTCTAAGTGCCATCCGCAGCAGGTTCAGCGCCGAGTACGTAACGCCATCACTTGGTCACGTGAGTTTTCTTGCCATCCGATGTTAACACCTAATGACGGCTTTTTTGCTTCGTGGGGCCATATAAGGCTTTCGCTTAGAAAAATACCCTCCCGGAAGTTCCTCAACGACAATATCCGGCTTCCACGCACCGTGAAAAAGCGTGCATCTTGCATTTAGCAATACGCGCATTCTGTCCGCAACGTCATACACTTGCATGCATGACACGTGAGCTTTTCATGAGGCCCTTAGGCCTCATTCACACTGAGACATTCGGCGTCAAGAGACATGAGAAATCCAGTGCGATGGCAATGGGGGACCAATTTCGGCCGCCGCTGAAATTCCTCGCCGCGCACCAATCAGCACGCGAGCAAGCAGCTAAGCTATCGATTGCGACGCTCTGAAAATGGCGGCAACAGCGCTCGAGTTCGGTATTTCGCCGTTGTCGGGTTGTGTAGAGACTGCCGCAACGGTGAATATATTAATGGCGGCTGGTGAATTTCGAGGTTCTTCAGGACAAGCGACGCGCTAAGCACAAGTAATGTTGTGAAAGGCTACACTGACACTAAAAATAAAAGCGCATGAACTCAACGTGAGCGCTCGGAAAAGAAAAAAATAATTCTGCGCAGACACTTAAGAATGCTTACGTGTGGGAATGCGATAGCATTATGGTCGCTTAGGTGAAATGTTTTTGAGTTATGTTTTCCAGATGCGTTAAATTTCATTCTGCTGAAGTGGTTTGTGCCTTTGCGTATACGTTGGCCACAGGCCGGAAACATTCGGGCCATTTCGCTACAAAACGATAAATCTTTGTGTTTCTTTGCTCCGTTTTCAGGGTTGTGCTTCCGGGGGCGACCACGTTTCACAGCTGCCGCTCAGGTACACGCTTCGGCGAGTGTCCCAGTTGACCGATGAAATCCAATGAGCAAGTGACAAGTGGGAGGAAGTGATGGAGGCCGTGGCGTTATACGCGTGCAAGAACGCACGCACTAGGCTTTAGTCAACTTAGTCAACTTAGTCAACTTAGTCAACTTTAGTCAACGGTTGCCGTGGAGACAACTGTGGCGTCTGGGAAGCGTGCTCGCCTCGCGCCGGTAGGGCCAGGGCTCGATTCCCACCCAGAAGAAAATCGACGAAATTTTATTTTCAATTGCATTAATTGATTTTGTTTACAGAAGCCTGCCTCACAAATTTGACGTTAATCCAAGCCCTTTTGACGTGGTTTTACTCTGCTCCCCGTCGGCCATATTTTGTAACATCTTTCGGTCAAGCCGCCTACGACAACGCCGCATCTTCGCATAATGGCACACGTAATGCTTTCGCATTAAAAAAAAGAAAAAACTGATTTAAATTTCGGCGTAGGTGTGTAAGCTAGTGCGTAGTCGACTGATCGCGCTTGCAGTAAAGAATATCGCGCTTTCTTTGTGTTCACAGTATTTCGGGAGTTGGCAGCAGCTCCCGCGGTGCAAGAGCCAAGCATTGTGAAAACATTCCTGCGGCGCGGCCTTCGACGCCACTCCAGACAGCGAATGTTCCAGTTTAAACGCACCATGACTTAGTACGAGCCAGCGCTCTATGGTATGCACCGCACCGATCCATCTGGTGCGGCGCATGGGATGCGTGTTAGTCAGCACCCAGTGCAAATATTATCCATCCGTGTGAAAATATCGGCCGTGGTGAAGTTGCGTTACAGACTTGCATAAGTTGTGGAGAACTAGGATGCTACACAGAAATGGTGAAACCATTGTTTTCTTTCAAGCATACTGCATCCAGATGATCATGTGCGGCACACATCTCCTTGACCGAGATGCTGCTCAACCAAATTAGTGCTTGCTTTCGGTGAGATGTTTTGTGTTATCCGGTTTTCTCCTTATTAGTACAAATAAATGGTTGCCAATATCATAAGATAATGGTAGCTCGCTACCCCATAGAGCTGTATGGAAACACTATTACGTTTTCCAAGGCTTGTTTTCTTTATCACTCAACTGTTTAATTTCGCGTATTTGGCTATAACGATTTCGGGTTCATTGTCATGTGAGCATATTGTTTCCCTACGTACACCTAATTGTCTAAGCATAATAAATGGCACGGAAGAGAACTCGGCTGCCCTGATGTTGTGGATCTAGTTCTCGGACTCGCAACACACTATCATGTGTTTGATCCCAGGTGACATACTTTACTGCGATAACAGTTTTAGCCTCAAGATTGGGTTTGCTTTGCGCGTCTAAGTGTCCTTACGACTGCGCCGACTAAAACGGCTCGCCGTTGTCATTCTCATCAACTAAGTCATCATTATTATGCTCCTGCCATTAGACCACTTTCTCGTGGCGAATAAAAACGCTACACCATTGCTCACGCTGCAAAAAATTCAGGCTTCATCAAAGTAACCTATATATGCGCGTCATCTCACAATAGACCTAAGAGCCAACCGTTATAAAATCATTGTTATCGTCTTAATTATAAGACCCAGAAATCAGTGCCAGTGAGAGTATTTATTTTATGCAATAAACTTGTCGATCGTTGTAGGACGCCTGTACCGCGTGTCACAGCTAACGTTAGCCATGGTGTTCATAAAAAAATAAAGATTTAAAATACCAGGTACAAGATACACTTTTAGGACCTACGGTGTTCGCTTGTACGACCTCTGATGACCGATCACTGTAGGTCTTAAAATTATATCTTGCATCGCCGTGTTTAAACATTCTTTCTTTATTGTACACCTTGCCTAACGTTCGCTGGAACATCCTATGCGCACTATATATCCACCTAAGTCTACTTATACACTATATTGCACAATGCCTTCAATCCTCATAATTAAGTAGGGAGCGAATACATAACATATCTTCCGACATGTCAGCCACTGCATGAAAGTCGTCGCTTTCCAATCTTCTTGCCAGCTTTCGAGAAAACTTACGCTTATTTGACATAGGCTGATGTGTCGTCGCGATGATGAAGAATGATCACGAAGTTGTTTCGAGTACCACGAAATCACATTAAAAGCACGGGCATGGTAACCCGCCACACAATGTTACATCTCTAGCTGTGGGTTTATGCAGAGAAACAGCTGTTTTACCGTACCAAATATGACGAGATTGTTACTTTATTCACTCAGATGGAGGTTCTGCTGCTGACATCTAACAGTGGCGTTTAACCAAACAAAAATTTTTTACTTTCCTAATATGTTGAATAGTAACAAATCCTACTTTGAAAATCCCTGAACTACCAACAGCTTTAATAGGATGTATTAAGCTCGTGGGTAACTTCAAAGCACAGGAGCCTGTTAATATAAGTGCGCATAATATTCAGCAGCTTCATTGTAGTGTTCTAAGAAAAAAGCTGTTGCAACATATGAGCCCGTACGCACGAACATGGGCAAACAAAAGCGAAGAGTAGCCAAAATAGCACTATAGGAGCAAAGCTTTGCCTACTGCCACCCCAGGGATCGAACGCAAGACTCTCCGGCTACCTGCAGTTGCGAACCAGACTCATTAACCGCAGCTATACCACGTCACATTTGTGCCCGATCATATTGGCTCAGCCTTGCGCTCCGTACAAACTGCGAGAGCTGTGACGTCTGTGCACGTATGTTTGAAGGCGCAACCGGTACTACCATAGCCGACGAGAAGGAGGTTGTGTGCATTGCCAAGAACTTGTTCTCTCGGAAATTGCGGCGTCAGCTTTTACGGCGATAAACGAGTTCGGCGCAGGACTATGGTCACTGAATAATGCGGAGCCTTTGCACTTTAAAGCTCAGTTGTTTCTTTAGTCTTGGGGGGCGGGGAGGGTGAGGAGGGTAATCCCCCCGGTGTTTGCAGACCGCGGTGCCACTGCTGTCTTACCTGAAAGTTCGCACGCCCGACAGCACTCTATAACAAATTGGCTTAAATGTAGCGAAATGTTTAGGACCAATACTTATGTGCTAATGGCCTACCCTGTTCTCTACGGAATTACGCAGTGAAACAATAAACGGCCCACGAACATCGTAAACGAAACAAGCACACGCCTTGAAGCGCATTATTCTTTTATAAAAAAAATTAAATTATGGGATTTTACGTGCCAAAACCACTTTCTGATTATGAGGCACGCCGTAGTGGAGGACTCAGGAAATTTCGACCACCTGGGGTTCTTTAACGTACACTAAATCTAAGTACACGGGTGTTTTCGCATTTCGCCCCCATCGAAATGCGGCCGCCTTGGACGGGATTCGATCCCGCGGCCTCGTGCTCAGCAGCCTAACACCATAGCCACTGAGCAACCACGGCGGGTAACTATTCTTTTATAAGGCAATGGTTTCTATGCCTTCTTTTCTGTCTTAGGGTTTGGAGCGTGTGCTAGGTCAGCTTTTTTTCCTACTGAAATTGGCCGTCCCTTCGGAAAGTGCAATAATAATCTGGGCTGATCCCGAAGACTGTGTAATCCGTGGTCGAGTAGATCACGTGGATTACGTGGTGGAGGTTTCCGCGTCTTGTGGATTTGCCGACCAGGCACGCGCACGCTATGCTGCAAACCGCGTTGCAGAAGTTTACCACATTTACTGAATATATTATAAACTTTATTTCGAATAAGCTTTTCTCACTCTCACAGCTAATTAAATATTATGTAAATGTGGAAAACTTGTGCGACGCGTTTTGCAGCATAGCGTATGCGTGCCTAGCCGGCAAATCCACAAGAAGCGGAAACCACCACCACGTAATCCACGTAATTTACACGACCAAGGATTAGCCTATTCTCGAAATATTTCATTCGGGATTCTTTAAAAACGTGCCCTGGATCTGCCGAATTTTGTTTTTACTTGTTCTCGATTACGGTGGCCCCGAGAAGTGTTCTGGCAGGCCCATACTTTCTCGTTAACAGGTTTTTGCCAGCCGACGCTGTCTTGCAAGGTAAAACGCAGCGTTCGGGGAAAAGCTGGAGGAATTTCGTAATATCAGAGACGCGTGTTTCCTACGCAAGATAACCCGTAACTAATTCTTCTAAAGATGATCGCTAAGCGGCAGTTGATTTCTTACTGGCATAATGTAGTGGCCTTCCTGAGCAAGCAGAACTATTGGGGCGACGAGCTCGTTATTCTTGAAATGCCACTCATCAGGAATAGTTTCCTTTGTGTAAACGTTGAGTCCTTTCGGTTTCTTAATAAGAAGGCTCTTTAGCACCTGAAAATAAAGAAAAATGGAACCAGGGATTCAAATTATAACGTGCGTTCAACCCAGGTATAGTGATTCAAGTGATTGAAGCAATTTTATATAACCTCATGATGCAGGCGTTGCTCTTTGTCCTTATATATGTAATGAATTCCAGAGGTATCCATCCTTAAAATACACACTTACGCTGTTCAATTCATACAGCTAAACCTGCAGGGAAGTAATGTTGTTGCGAGCTCAAAATTCTCAATATCTTTCAAACACTCGATAGCCGCTACTAAAACACTCGATTGCCACGAACAAGCTTCAGTATTTAATCAGATGTATGAAGTTCTATTTTCCTGTCCCGCCAACATCTCTTCCTAGGGTTATCTTTCTTTTTTTTACAATGACAAATCACGATGCAGGGCACTGCACTAAAATAAAAGACGAAGAATTCTATAGCGAGTGCCAGCAAAGAGCCAATACCGGGTTTTTAAATTTGTGCCATACGTTAGATCAACCGTGTCTAGAAAACTTCTTACTTACGTGATAGCGTAAATCGGTAGCTACAAGGCCAGTCTTCGGTGCTTGCTTTCTTTCATATACAGGCAATACTATATCTGCTCTTGGTGACACATTTCAAAGCATTTTATGCATAAGGTTCATCACATTGCACGTTTCTATGGTCCCACTCACCTCGTGTTCACTGCCAGGCTTAGGATGCAACATGGCAAATGGCCCTTTGTCGAGCATAATGTGTACGTCCTTTTCGTTCACTAAGGCATCCATGTCAATGTGATGCGTCGAATGCGGGCTTGTACGTGTCATCCCATGGTCGGACACGACAACTATATTGACCTGAGTTTTAGGGGAAATAAAGAGACCACGAATCGGACGATTTATTAACTTTTGGGAACAGTGCAGTTGTGTACCTTCAAGAACATGCTCTCAATGGCATCTCAATAGAATTACAAAAGCGTGATGGCGACGATAAAGGCTATTGCGATTCATGCTTATGGCAGTACAAGCTCATCCGTCTGATCATTTGGCCGCAAAATTAATAAATTTTGCTTTCGTTTTGTCGGGTGCCGCGGAAAGTATAAACACAGTGAAAGCATGTCCGAATATTTTTTTTTTGTAATGCCAACACTTGTTTTGGATAGAGCTCATCAATCTCGCACAATTAAGCAAATCGGCGTGCCATATCAAGGTGGATTCACTGCATGCTCCATATTTAGTAAACAAATATTCTAGCGCCAACGGGCAAGCAGGCGTCGTTGACTGATAATTTTTGCGAAGATAGATATGTGGTGCGTCATTTCCTATATTAAGAGCGATAGCGGCTGAAGCAGATGATTGGCACTTCATTTAAGCCTTAGCAACGCGGAATTTACGTGCATGGCGACTATACCTCTGTATTTATGCAATATTGCAGACCCAAAAGGGAGGCCAAGCAAGAGAGGCAGAATACAGGAATATATATATACAAAAGCAATGCCACTTATGCAATGATCGGACAACATAAAAGCGATGACTGAATTAGAATAATTGAATATACCCTGAAGAAATAAAACTTCACATAGACTATAACAATAACAGACGGTGTTCAAGGAGTCAGAATAAAGACAATATGCACATACGAGCACTTTCAACCATTCTGTCGAGAAAAAAGACAAGTTCCACTTGATGAACGTTGACGAATACGTTGATGAGCGAGTGAACATCGCAGAATAATGAAAATAAATAAGGAAGAAGCGGAATGTATCAAACAAAATTTGCGTGTAAAGAACTATGAAGCAAAGCAGTAACAAGGCTTGCCAACACAGCAATACCGCTAACGTTCAAGACACATGCGTTCTGTAGAATCAGGGCTTATCAATTGCTTTAATGGCAGGCTGTCCTAGCCTGTTACAAAGCCCAGGAAGAAAGAAAACTTAAGGAAGTTAGTTCGAGTGCTATAAGGTGTTAAAGAATCACCGTGATAATGTCGTGTTCGACGCACTGCAAGTGGTTGAACATAAGCCAATGGGCGCAAGAATAGAAGGTTGTACTTAAGTGAAAAAAAAAAAAGAAATTTCAGTCTTTGTGTTTTCATGCGCAGCTGTAATGTATGAATGTTACGTTGATTCATTAGCCAAGTAGGAGAGTCACTCAGTCTATATTTAGAATAACACAAACCTGAAACCGTTAGGTTGAATCAATTCTAACGCGTTATTCTGATAGGGTTACCATACGATGGATGCATATTCTACCTTCAGTTTGATGAGCGAGGTGCAAGCCTGTATTCTAGTACCAGAGGGAGCATGCCTGAGCAGACAAGGTTTCCTGAAAGACGAGTTATATACGTTAGAAATGTGGCTGTACCAGCTAAGTTCACTGGTTATTTGGATTCCTAGGTATCTGTATTAGCTGATTTTGGTCAGCGGCTCAGAGCCGAGGTCATAGACAAACCACTTTTTTATTTTTCATCTTATGGAAATGTAAACAGTTTTCACAGCGAAAACGTTTATCGCTGGGGTTTCGTGGATTTTTCGTGTCCGTCAAGAAATTTGCGTGTGCAAAAACCAGCTCCCGAATTTGATGCAAGGTGGCTTCATTCTATGCAAAAGCTTATACGTCTAATCAGTTCGATATGCATGTTCAGTAAATTAGTTATAAATAGGAACCCTTTTAAAGATAAGTAAACTCTTTGGTACATAATTTTTGTGCTTGCTTACATAGAGAAAGAGAAACGGGCTTTAATAATTATGCTGGACATGTTAGCCTGGCTTTTCACGTGACATGCTACTCCAGGTGCTGGTTGATGGTGATGATATATACAGCGATAAACACTTAACAGCACATACAGTCACACGAACACACACATATAGATACGCAATAGAGATTTTTGCAAAGTGTTGTTAAGCCATTCATTGTCTGTTACGTGACGTTGAAATTTCTCATTGGGTAGGCATAGAAATGTTCTGCATTTAATAACGGAGGTGACACAAGAATATATGCGCACACCAATCGTCACAATGACCGCCGATCAGGATAATCAACTCATATACAAGTTTTGAGACTTATAAGCTTTTGCATAAAATGAAGCAAATGATACGAACACGGTCCTACTAAGACCACCGAATAAGGAACAACGATCAAGAAAATGTGTTTTGGCGTTTGTGTTACGCCAATTTAAAAAAATATGTGTCCATGTGTTTGTTAATGTGCCACCGATCAGAAGATATGTGTGTGTTCGTGTCCTACTGATCAAGAACACCGATCAAAATAAAACTGTATATCTTTCGTATGGATGACTACCGTCACCACGCAAGAGAAATTAAATGTGCTCATATGCCTTTGATCTAAATTCTCTGCCCCCTCTATGTCGTGTGCTAAACAGCTTCGCTGGTAATCCACTTTCACAGCAGTAGAATGGCGCGTGATTTTTTTACCCTGTTCAATTCATGCCCCCCACCGAATGCACCAGGAAAGACTGTTTTGAAGGTCAGAATTAAGCATTATTTGATCATCGTGGCAAGTAAATTATCAGTTGAAACAAACTGCTTCCGATTAGTTAGATAAACCACCCCGAGTTAATAATATAGCCTCAAAGGTCAATCGACCGCACCTTTTCTTTTTCATAAGTTTTCTGTGAGGAACAAGGTCAAACGCTCTTTCTGAAGGCTAAAAATATTACGCCAATTTGACTTGCCAAGAGCGTTAGAAAAGTTGCGAATAATTCTCGTTAATTGTGTCGCAGTAGAGAAACTTTGCGGAAACCAATGCTGGTAAGGAGAAAGTAAATTTTTGCCACGTAGAAATTTAGTTATTTCAATACGTATAATATGTTCGATTAACTTGAAACATGATGAAGTTAACAATAGTGGACGATAACTGCTCAGTAGTGTTGTGTCGCCTTTTTGGGGGATGGGAACGACACGTGTAGTTAGCCAGTCTGTGGGTAGAGTAGCCGAAGACAACGAGGAACCGAAGATAACAACAAGAAAATGGGCTAACACTTCAGCATGCCTGTGCAGAAAAGCATTCAGTGTGTTGTCTGATCCTAGAGATGATTTAGCTTTGAGGTTCAGTAACATCAACACTACACCTGGTTGCAATACAGTATCAGAGATTGAGTTACATGGTATGAGGTTAGGGCTTATACCACCATCGAAAGTTGAAGAAACACTGGGAAAAAAATCATTGAAATTCTCCGCGATAAGTTGTTTTTCGACAGCAACATGACCCTCGTGAACAATTTGGTCAATTCACTTGGTTATCGTGCTTAGGAAAGCCTAGCATTTTTCGGGGGCCGTTCGAATGAAATTTCGCGATATCTATCCCAGCGTCGCGTTACCTTCGCACTAGCCAAATATTTTGGATTTTTTCAGTTCCGGCTTCATAGAATATTTGCTGTAGGTTTTGACTTGAACACGACTTCCTCATTAGTGGGGAATAGTAAAGTTAAAACTAGTTGAAAAAGCGTGCGTCGAGCATGAAAATGTTTTTCGTGCGCACTGCAAGAGCAAACGTCTGAATGCAAATGAATGTCATCGGAAACCAACAAGGTTTACTAGTTAAAGCACCCAATCTGTTTAACGAGAAAGAGTTGTCTTTGTAACCCGAGGAAAAGAAGCTCTTTCTATTTTATTCGAGTTGGTCGTCACGTGGCACGCAAAAGTGGTTGAATGATGAAAGCGTATGGGTTCGCCTCATGCAAATTCTGTAGTAACAGCGCGTGTATCTTCCACGTGATAGTGCGTATTGCTTTACCTCTTCTAGAAGTCCTTGTTTTTGAAGGGCAATTTGCAGGTTCCACAAGTATCGATCAACCTTCTTGACTGCCTCGTGAATGCCTTCGCTGTCGGGCCCATTTCTATGACCTGCGAAAAAAAATTATTAGGGAGCGGTGGCATGTGACATGCCTTACTTAGGACATGTTGCTTAGGGTTATTAGAACACTCAACGTTTTTATATTTCTTATGGAGCTCTCTATTCTTGTCAATATTGTTTCACACCCTGGGGTTATAAGTAAATTCCAAAAAGAATAACAGTTTCGTAAGAGATAAGTGCCTTTCTCCCTCGACCATTTTCCTTCATGTTGAGTAAGTGCGCGCTCATGTCGCAGTTTACGCCCACTCACACTGATGGAAATTGCGTAGATGCTTTTTTTTGGCTGCAGCGTCTTCCATTTATCTGCATACTCATAGTTTCACTTTCCTTGTGTACGCATGTATTCACTTTGGCATTGCGGCACTGCAGCTTCTTGATGTTTGTAGTGCGTGAGCATGAATGTACAACTTATCGTGGCGATAGCATTATGTGGCTTTATCGCTTATCTCGATCGCTAAAGAATAGAATGAAATGGCGGGTATCAGGACTATTACTATCGTCGTTTCTGAGACTAAATATTGCAGTCTTCATCCCTCCTACACCAAAGTTAGGTAATTTCGTGCGTCCCATGACGATGTCAGTGCCAAAACTATGTCATGTCCTAGCACTTGCGTGAACATTCTGAAGCGCAAGTCCGGAACGTTCTTCTCCGCGTGCCTGTCTTCTTGATACTTATTTTCAAACTTTGTTATCAGCATTACGTATGCAAATGAGCTAAATAAACAAGGGTGATATCTGCGGACCTCAGAAGGCAATGAGCCTCCCAAGTGATGAGGTCATGGCATGGTATAATGATAAAATGCGTTGTCCACAGAAAGTGTTCGTTGAATTATTTGCAGCCCCTCTAGAAAGCGACGCAGATGTTTCAGTTTCCTTTACATTCCCACCTTGGCCAACGTTTATCCACTTAGCGCCTCAAACACACATATCCACGAGTAAATCAAATTTATATATTACATGTGTTTCACGTGAAAAATAATTGCGGCAGAAACCATCAAAGATGATCGTCAGCGCCAGCTAAAGCTTTCTTCCGTGACCTGCTGCATATTTCCATTTTTTTCCTCTTGCTATTCTTCTTCTTTCTCCTTTTATTCCCTTTACCCCTTTCCCCAGCACAGGGTAGCCAGCCGGTACTTACACTGGCTAACCCCCCTGTCCTTCCTCCCCTTTGTCTCCTCCTCCTCCTCCTCCTTGTACCATGCGTGAATCACGAAACTGGGCACATCAGCAAGTAAACGAAGTGTCAATCCCACCGCCAGCCACAATGCCAAATGATACCACGACAAGGTATATGATGTTGTAATCACAGCATCCAAGTTGCAACTCTGTAGCTAACACCACTATCCCTACTATCATGGCTGCAACTACGTTGCAATGACTATTTTTTTATCAAGCGGCCGCGCTCGAAGCCGATGTCCGTTGTGAATGGGATACTATGATTTAATATATTTTAGGCTATGAATAGCTTTTGTGTCACCTCGGCAGTTTCCGCAAGGGCGATTGCCCAAGAAGGGGCACATACCAATATTACATATGCAGTGCCTAACGTGTCTGTTATGACCGCCAGCAACCGGAAGCTAGTTATCAATTCGGGCACATACTAACTGGTCCAAGTTGTCTGCTCGGCAAGATTGCCGCCAGCTCATATCTAGCGGCCCAAGTAGACTCTCCTCTTTTATTGACGGCCAGAAGCATACAAACCGCGAAGTGGAGGGAAGAGCCAGAAAAGCCATGGCTTTAAAAGCAATTCTCATTAAAACCCCCCAAAAGGAACTTACCTTCAGCGTCGGGTCCTTCATAGTAAAACATTGCCAAATCGAGTGTGCCCGCCTTGAACGCGTCTACTGCTTCTGCTATTCTTTGGTTCATCAGGTGGTCGATCTCGGTCGAATAGCCGCCGTACGGGGTGCAGCTCTGGGGCCGCGTGCCGTTGATGCTGACCTGGCAGCCGTCCCACCAGAACATGGCCACGGTGCGGTTGCGGCGCAGAGCCCGCGTCCACAGGGGTTCCGCACGAGTCCACCAACGCGGGTGGAAGCTCTCCGGAGACGACATCTTGAAGTAGGAGCCGGTTTTCGTGTCGTACATGTAGTTCCCCAGAATCCCGTGGTCCTCGGTGTATAGGCCTAGGGGAAGACATAAACACAGCGAGTGAATGCACCATGCTTTAACCGAACAGCTGCTAAAGCAAGAATGATTTCTAGTGTGTCAGGAGTGCCTGTTCTTGGAACTATACTCAGGATATGATATCGATCACTCACGGCACCATGCAGCGATTGACATGGGTTTCCAATCGAGAAGCTCGCTTTAAAGCTAACAACAATGAGATCATTCTCAGTGCAAAAATACTTCGTTAATTTATCACTACACAGTAACTACATTCCATAAAAATTACCCGCATTAGCAGCAAACGTCGTTCAGCGCATACGTTTAAGCAAAACCATTCACTATCTATAGCTGAAATTCAAAAGCATACTCAGGTGGCTGCACACGGTGAAACAAATGAAAAGAAAGCTTCCCCCAAAGAACACCAGACCGTTGCAAAGTTCGTGCGTAACTGAGGCGCCTGTTGGTGAGCAGTCCCAAAAGAAAGGTACGCTGATAATTATTCTTTTATGCCATCCCAATAAACTTGTTTTCCTGTGACTACCATTTATATATAATATGTAGCTCTACCGTGTAGGCTGTACTTTCTGTCCTAGGAAAAAATTCGACGTTGTCAAGCATATTGATACTGCAGCAAATATCTAATTTGTGCTAAAAAGGCTTCTTCGTGATTATTTTAACACTAATCTTCCTAGGGGTACGCTACCGAGCTTCGATTTGGCTATATCCGTACCATGAGCACGCCCATTCACAAAACGGTAAAATGCGAGAACTTCTTTTGTCACATTCAGCTGTTACATTTGCAGAACCTATCAACATGTATCGCATCACGTGCAAAAAGTGGGTTGGTGTAAATAGTTCCAATATGACCATGGGTAAATGTGCCCTTACACTATGAATAAATGTATCTTAGATTGTTGCGAATACTTAAGCTGCCCCGAGTAGGAAAACGGGCAGCTGTTTTTGTTAAAGGAAAAGAACTACGCTTAACGCAGGAGCGCTCGTGGCAGCACAGAGAAGAAGCAGTTGCCCATTTTTCTTTAACGCCGCGCCTTTATTTGGTGTGACCATGATACTGTAACTAGAATACCCTTTGTACAGGCTTTCTGCCTAGACCTAACCCAAGCATCATTCTGGACCCCCCAAAAAATCGAAGGGGGACAAAAGGGTCATGGGAAGATAATAACTCGAAGTGATGAAGCGTAGGCGAATTAAGAAGACATCAGTACCAGGCAAACGCTTGTGCAAAGAAGACTTGTCATCGTGAGAGCAAATGCAACCTGACCGCCTTCAGTAGGAGTGGCGGCACCACAACGAGAATGTCGTTTTGACACTTTTCGATTGCTTTACCGGTTCGTTACAACTTCTATGTTTCGCAGTTACGATCGAACTGTTTGTTTGTGCTGCCGCTCCCAGTGAACTGCTGTGATGTTTTGCATGCACTATGGTCGCACCTAGAACTCCTTTTGGCCAGGGACATAGAAAGCGACGCGGGCCCTCCTATTGAAAAAATGCTCGAAAAAATTTTGGAAAAACAAACGCTACTAGAAGCACGGCTGACGCATATTGAAAGGATGCTTGATTTATTTGCCAAGAAAGTTGTGAAATTGGCGAATATCGAGGCTACCGTTAAAAATCTCGAAAGCACTGTTCAGCGTCAACAACAAAATATACGAGATATTGAAGACAGAGCCCGGCGTAACAATCTGATTGTGTTTGGTGTAAAGGAAAGTGTTAACGAGACGCGAGAAGACTTAGAAGATAAGGTCATCAGGAACATATTTTTCCCACTGCTTGGTGTCAGACCAACCTCTGTCGAAAGAATCGACAGACTTGGTAAAAGAAGGAATGATCGTGATCAACCCATTATTTTACGCTTGTACGACTACAATGAAAAAATAGCTATCTTCAAAAACTGCAAGAAACTGAAAGGCACGAAGATAAGTATGGCTGACGACTATTCGTACGAAACGCTTCAAAAAAGAAAGTCACTCTGGCAATCGGCTAAAACTGATAAAAATGAAGGATCTAAGCTAAGGCTTGTTCATGACAAGTTTTTCATTAACGACATCCCCTATACATCAGACGCCCAGTCTAACTGTAGGGTGAGGATGCGCAGTAACGCCAAAGCCAGCCCCCGTGGCCAAGACTGACAAGGAAAGGAGCATGAGCTCAGGCTGATAAACGTAAATGCTCGCAACATTGTGAAAAAGGTTGACGAACTTGGATGCGTGAAGCTATTACATGATCCACATATATTACCAATAACTTATACGTGGCTGCATGAGGGTATCGTGGACGATGAAGTCTTTCCCTGCGCATATAACGTGCAGCGTACAGATAGGGCGTCGAGAGGCGAAGGCGTTGCACTGTTAGTTAAAAAATCACTTAGATATGAAGTTCTGCCTATGAAAGCGTATGGTGTAAGTTGTTTTTTTTTCACCATTTTGCGTTGGTGATCGGTGTAATTTATAGACCCCATGGTAACCTTACCGAGTTCTTTGTGAAGATTGATCAGCATTTAAGAACAATAACTACAGATAGAAGTAAAGTTATTTTGGTGGCTGATTTCAACCTACGGGAGTAAATTGGGATGCAAGAATCCCTGGGACACTTGAGAGGCCACATGCGGAACTTATGCTAGAAATCATGGTGAAACCTGGCTTGGTTCAAGTGGTCGAGAAATCTACGCGAATTCAAAGAAATTCCAGCGCCCTTTTAGACCTCTTATTCTTATCAGAGAGTACCTTTGAATGTAATATTGAAGTGGGGGAAGAAATCTCGGACCATAAAATGCTCGTAGCCGCTCCAAAAAATATAAACTGTTTAAATAAAAACCGGATGGCTCATGTCTATAATTTTAACTGAGCCGATGATACGGCCGTCTTAGATTATTTAGAATTGGCTTTAGACCGTATGCCTGAAGAAAATGATGAAGATGAATTATGGAGGTATTTTACAGAGGTGGTGACCCGTTCATTATCTCTGTTTGTGCCAAAAAGAGCCAAGCTTTTACATAAAAGCAATCCATGGGTTTCTCGCGAGTTAATGCATTTCAAACGTCAGCTACGTCGTGCGTGGCAACTAAAACCGAAAAATCCCGAGAGAATATCTGCCCTTATAAGAGCGTCTGAAACGTGTATTTTCGCTTCAACACTGACTAATTATCTTAAAACATCACGGCGATACGTTGCCCGATCAAAGCCTACAATCAATGCAATAGTTGTAAATGATACCGTGTGTAACAATCCCCAAATTGTTGCCCAAGAGTTCAACGCTTTTTTGTTCGGTTCTGTATTCAGCCGAAGAGATGAGAGTCCTGCAATAGATTTAGAATGCGAGGACTATACTAATGATAGCATTTTTATCTCTAAAGAAGGTATAGTCGACATGTTGCTAAAATTGGACGTAAAAAGGTCTCCTGGTCCTGACAAAATACCGAATGAGTATTTAAAGCGATACTGTGAATGGATAGCATGCTTCTTGGTCAAAATCTTTTCTCTGTCATTAATAAATAGTGCATTACTAAGTCAATAGTTATTAGCGAGGATTGTGCCTGTTTATAAGGCTGGAGACAGGCTAGACATAGGGAACTACCATCCGATATCCATAACTTGTACGGCTTGCGAAATCGTAGAGCATATAATTAGTAAAAAGTTAGTAGAATATATTGAAAACAATAACATTTTTTACAACAAAGAATATGGTTTTCGAAGGCGTCTGTCAACTGTCACACAATTATTTGAAACAATACAGTTTTGCCGAAGCCCTTAATTGTTACGAACAAGTCGATGTCAGCGCTCTGGATTTATCAAAGGCATTTGATAGGGTTAACCATAGCCAGCTAATTGAAAAGCTTTATGTGTATAATGTAAATTCAAAAATTAATAAGTGGATTCAGGCTTACTTACACAACAAACAGTTTGTTGAAATAGATGGCGAGTGCTCCTTTTTCCATCCTGCATAATCAGGTGTACCTCAGGGGTCGGTTTTGGGTCCAATTTTGTTCCTACTGTATACTAATGATATCGCAACTGATGTACATCCTATGATTGAAGTGCGGTTGTTTGCCGATGACTGCCTCTTGTTTTGCCGCGTTAAGAGTGTTTCTGATCAAGAACGACTAATTGAAGCTTTATGTCGAATTTATAACTGGTGTGAAAAATGGCATAGGCAAATCAATTTTGATAAGTCTGTTTGTATGACAGTTACGAATAAGAAAACTGCATTGATGTTTTCTTATGCTGTATGTATATAATTAAGCGTTCCACGAAGCTGAAATATTTTGGCGTAAGAATCACTAGTAACCTCAACTGGAATGAACACGTCGAAAACATATGTGGATCAGCCCAGCGCAAGCTTGGTTTGTTACGGCGTAAATTGAGAGATGCTGCACCAGATATTTAACTTGAGGCATACACTACCATTGTTAGACGAAATTTAGAGTATGCTTGTATAATTTGGGACCCTCATCAACAATACATAACAGATAAATTAGAGCGCATTCAGCGAATGGCAGTTAGGTTTATTTGCACGTCTGACTAGGCTTCGTGAGACGAAAGCCAAGTCAAGACAGCTGCTGTGCGTGGAGCCACGTAAGAACGTATGACTTCCATCATTCAGCAGCCAAAGTTCATTACTGGAGGCGAAAGATATCAGAGCTCTGCCTCTTGCGTTGATGATCGGACTTCCCCAGAGTGTATGATGGGCGTTGAAATCTCCAGTGATGACCCAGGGATTGGAAGTTGAGGAAAGGATGTCTCGTAGTCTTTTGTAATCAAATCGACTTGACGGAGATAGGTAGGCGCCTACAAAAGTGAAGGCCAGATTCGTTTTCCTTACGTGTAGGCATATATATTGATTAGTGTCATTTAGGTGGTACAGGCTGATGTGTGTAGGTGAGGTCACGGCGAATAAACACCAAAACCTTACTGTTTTCATAAACAGCTGACGACATAAACGATTCATATCCAGAAAGCCTGATATTGTTCGATAAGTTCGGCTCGCAAATGACGATAATGGGAAAGATATTGGCGAACACGAAGCGACGGAAATCCGAAAGGCGCGGTCTGAGTCCGCGGGCATTCCACTGAAAAATAGCTGCTTGTCGGACCTCTTCCCTAAAAGACCGTGGCTGTGGAGCCATGATCTACTCAAGGGTTGCAAGCACCGGACTCAGAGCGTTCAGTACTTGAAGCGCACTTCTGGCAGACGGTGTGTGCATGTTGCTTAGCAGCACGCGAATGGCATTCATTAAAGGCCTAATAAGTGCTATCACTTGCTCATCTGTTTTCCGCGACTCCTCGGATACAGCACCTTGCTGTACTGGGGGCGGCTTCTTCTGCGGCTCTTCTGGCGGTCGTGTACGCGAAAGTGGTGGCCATTCCTTTGTGGAGAGAGATTTGGCAGTTTGCTCCCTTCCAACATTGGTGTTCGGAGTGCTGGAAACGTCCGCTGATGATGATGCTTGACGAGGGGACTTTTCCTGAAAGCTTGATGTTTTCCGCCGTGAAGACCTTCGTCGGTGACGTCGTCTTCGCCGTACTTTCACAGCGGCCTCTTTGTGGGTAGAGTTGTCTCTCACCATTTGTTTAAGAATGGTGATCTCTTTATTGATCTGGGGACAGTCTTTGGAAGAGGCGCAGTGATCACCTTGACAATTAGGAAACTTGAACGTGGTTGCGCTGCAGTTGTCTTCTGAGTGGGGTTCGGCCCACCGAGGGCACACGGCCGAATTTCTGCAAGCACCCTTCACATGTCCAATCTTCTGACAATTGAAGCATTGCATTGGTCTTTGAATAAATGGTCGAACCTGGTGGTGAAAGTGGCCGACCTTCACGTAGGGTGGAAGGCAGTCGCCTTTGAAGGTTATCCTCACACAACGTGTGTTGCCGAGGTGACCAACATGCACAATCACGTTGTGTTCGCTTGCTGGTTTTATGAGAATTGGGAGGACTGCCTTAGATATTTCATTGTCAATGTCATAGATGACTCCTGTTATTGTGGCACCATTCGTTGGCACGATGGAGCGGACCTTGATGTTTCCCAGCTGCGTTACATGTTGTAGTATGGTCAGTGCACTCGGGTTCATCACATCGATTGCCAGGATGTTTCGCCTAGTATTTATCCTAACATCCTTGATCTCATTTGGCACGGTGTTTTCTAGATACACGGAGAGTGGTTGCCTGTTGAGGACGCGCAGGTTGTCGGTAGCGTTCTGTGGCACAAACAGGATGGAGTGAGGCCATCGCTGAGGAGCTGTTTTCACAGTGTTCGAGCTGGACGCCGAAGATGAGTTGATAATTCTTCGTTTGGCCTTGCGGTACTGGACAAGTCGGAAGCTGTCTTCCGAGGACTCGTCACCTGATGCGCAGTACAGCTCTGTGTCCTCGCTACCACTCGACGTATTTCCTCGCTTCTTCGAACCGATGTACGCGGGTGAACGGGAACCGGGAGGATCCTCGGGGTGTTGTACATCCATCACCGCGATGGAGGGGGCGGTAGACCCCACAGGTGCAGTAGGAAGTCCAGAAAAACACAGAGACGGGCGAGAAGTTAATCAAAAACTAATCACAATTACGCTATATTGCCTTATGTGCCAAGAGTTGATATCTTTAAGCACTCTTTCATTGTCCAGACAACTGTTGAGTGGAATAACTTGAATTCTTGTGTTTCCGAGCAATAACATGGTTGACCCTTTTGAAGGAAACTTGACGGAGTTCTTTGCGTGAACTTTGTGCTCTGTATTCCCGCCCTGTAACAGCCCGGCAGGGCTCATATTATTGGAAATAAATAAATAAATAAATAAATAAATAAATAAATAAATAAATAAATAAATAAATAAATAAATAAATAAATAAGAACTGTTTGCAATCCTGCGTGCTTGGCGTTTGAAAACATCAGTAAAAAATATGCGCGATAATGGTTATTTTTAGCGATTCGCAAGCCGCTCTCACATTACTACAAAGCAATAAGAGAAATTCTTCGAACACTTTGCTATTGTATGTTACGCTCAAAGAACACACAAAAACAAGCGCACTTAGCCACGTAATTGCATTTCTATGGGTACCAGGGCACGGCAACATTTCCTGGTAACGCTGCAGCGGACGCAGCTGCGAATCGGGCGCACATTAGCGCAGAGGCAATCAATCTTTCTCTTTTGCGAAGCGGAGTCAGTCTGCTCCTGTGACAGATATCCTGTCGTCTCAGCAAAACTACCTCGTTTGATCAGCAATCTTAGAACTCGGAGTTATACTTTATAGACAAATGTATGAACCTATCGACTCAGTCAAATCTGAGAGAAAACAGAAAATTCGAAACATTGGTGCACCACCTGCAGCTTGGTACTGCGTTTAGACGGCATTTTTTATACAAAATAAAACGTCTCTCTAGTCTTCAGACTTCTTGTGGCCATTCAGACCGAGATGTGCATCCTCTCCTTCTCGAGTGGACTAAATAGGATTCACAACGAAGGCTATTGCAAGCAAATTTCTTGCTTTTACATAGAAGACCATGCAGCCTAAAAAAAATACTTGGTCCATGGTCAATGGCGAGCCTTCAGCAAAGTGCTTTGAAAAAGTTTGTCGAGTACACCAGCATGTTGGGCAAAGATTAAATTTCATTTTATCCTAATAAGCTAATTATGTAATAGAAATGTTGTTCTGTCTTGAAAATAGATTTATGTGTGGATCGTGATTTTTACGCTGTGTGTAATTACTTGTCTTTGCTTTGCAGTGTAATCACTTGTATGTTGTGTTTTGGCTATTGAAAATATTTGACTTTATATATTCGTATGTGTACTGAACTCATGCACAAACTTTTGCGATTCATGTGCTGTTGGGCTATATTGTTTTAATTCGTCGGGTGTTCTACTGAGCGCCACATTTTGTGACATCATTGTCCCTTTTTGCGCATACTTGTTTCCTGTGCTAAGTGGCAAGGAGTAGCCGGTGTCACCATAAAGGCGCCGCCATCTCCTATTCATCATTACAGTAAAAAAAAAGAAAAGTGACCAGTCGTGTGACGTCAGCCGCAAGAAGCAGACGGCGGTGACGAAGGCAGTACGAAGGCGACGGCACATTTTGCTCTACTTCGGCCATTCGACCCCCGTGTCCGACATGCCAGTTCTTGAGTTTCGTCTAAAAGCGAGGCATTGAAAGCAGTAGCAAGTTGTAGCGCTGTGCTCGAGCCCCACGCGCGGTGTTCCAACAATACGCGGAGTCGACACGGCGCAGCACAGAACGCGAGGCAACGGCTGTGACGCGGCAGGAACGCATATTAATCCTGACATTGTCACAACGTCGCAATTGTTGGGCGACATGGGACCGCGGCAGCGGCGTTAAAAGCATCGAGCCTTGAAAGCACGCGCAGGGAGACCAACAGAATGCTGTCAGTTTCTGCCAGCGCCCAAATAAATGATTAGATATATCTTTAGAATGTTTCAGGCAGAGTGCGCAACGGTGTGGTGACTAAAGCAAGATTTTTGGAGTGGTACGTTCAGCGAAAAAAAACACGATTCGGTGTTTTACGCCAGCAGTTATGTGAAAAGGTTGTCATAATAGGGTTAGTAATGAATTATTAAATGTTTCCATCATTAAAAACGATCCAGCTCTTCTCTAGTAATCTGCTAATAGGCGGGAATAAGTTGCGGTGTATTAGCCACTAATAAGTGCAGCATATTGCTTTTAGTTATTTTCTGTGTCCCGTTTTTATTTTCAGCCCGTTGCGGCAGCCTCACGAGGATATTCGTGCGAGCTGGCATGCACAGATGGCGCGTGGCGAAGTAAGCTGGCCGATAGCTGCACCTGGTTCGCGGTATCGCATGTTATGGCACCAATCCTGTATTATGTTCAGTCGACACCCCACCATGTTCAGGGCACAAAAAACTTTCATTGGCAACATATATATATATATATATATATATATATATATATATATATATATATATATATATATATATATATATATATATATATATATAGTCATATCATAAGCAGCCAACAAACACTGACACCAAGGACAACATAGGGGAAATTACTTGTGCTGAATAAATGGAATGAACAAACGATAAATTAATGGAAATTAAAGGAAATTGAAGTGGATAAAAAACAACTTGCGCAGGTAGGAACCGAACCCACAACCTTCGCATTTCGCGTGCGATGCTCTACCAATTGAGCTACCGTGGCGCTGTCTTCCCATCCACTTTCTTCGGTATGTATGTGTCCTAGCAGACCTATACCTATATATATATATATATATATATATATATATATATATTCAAAGCTGGATATCCACTTTACCAAGAAACGCGAGGAGTGGTACTCTGATGACTACACATCTTGCTTAACTTCTTTAGCGTTGCACGCTAATATATGAAACGCAGTATACATTGACGCTCACTCTGCGCATCAAGTCGTTCGACAGCTTCATCTCCGTAACAAGACGACGCCATCATCCACGGAACTACAGTGACAATCAGAGAGGCAGTTAACTATATTTTGCGATGGCCTCCTCAATCATGGATAGTCTTTAGTGAAGCGAAATCAGCTCCGCGGCTACTTAGAGTCGTAGTGAAAGAAAGCTTTTAAAGAGTGTCGGCTCTTCAGACTGCAGACCGATACACTTTAAGAGAAGGGTACGGCCACCATATTGCATTGCATTGGATTTTCATTCGCTGTGGGGCACACGGCAACGAACCGGCCGACGCCGTAGCAAAGAAAGTCCTCGAGGAACCACAGCCACTGCTTGCAATTCCTTTTTTCAAGAGCGAACGCCAACTGCCTTTTCTCAAGTGTCATCCAAAAAGCGACAGAAAAGCACTGGGACAATCCGGATAATCGCGATAGACGGCTCCAAAGATTGGACCCTACTGTTAAGTTTAGGCTACCGCCAAAAATTCAACGCAGGTGTTCCAGCTTTCTGCACGGACTTGGGCTGGTGGTGGCGTTTACGCGCGGCTACGTGCACCTCACATGACGCACCGAGTTTCCAGACTGTGAGCTGTGCAATGTGAATGAGACAATAGGTCATGTGGTGTGCTGTGTGACGTGGAAGAGCGACAAGAGTTGAGCCATAACTTTAACGCGCCTCGACAGCCGCCGCTTCGAAGGACGTTATTTTATGCCCTCGGCCAGACGTTAAACCGAGTTTTAAGACAATTCAGGCCTTGTTTGACATTATTTTTTTCCAAATGTATGGGCCAGGACAGTAAACTTTAGGTCGATCACACTGCTTTCTGTGTTTTACATCCTCCTTCTCTCGTCATCGCCACCCATCATGCGCCTCTTTGTTCCCTCTTTATGTCACCACAGCGCAGAGTATAGCTGGCTAGAGCAATGTACCTCAGGCCGACCTTTCTGCATTTGACATCATTAAACTTTTTTTTTATCTCTCTCTACTCTCCGTTCTGCTTAGACCAGTACATCTAGAGTATTGTGAGGTGCGCGCAGCTGTCAAGCAGAAATGCTAATGTGTGCGTGCAGAAAGCTCATGCCACCAGCAGAACCCAGAACGGTGCGTTGATTCCGGCAAAGCTGAATGAGCAGAGTGCGATGGCGGGTTTATTTAGCTTTGTTGATTTAATGTGATAGCGTTATTGACGGACCTCACACAATTTGCAGATATCCGTCTGACGAAAAAAAAAAATATAGAGCAGGTTTGTTCAACCGTGCAGTGCCAACACCGTATTTGGAGCGAAGCTGGGCCCATATTCACAAAAGGCTCCAACGCTAGTATTCTTCGTATAAGAGCAGTTAAATTAATTCTGTGGTTTTTACGTGCCAAAAGCATGATTTGATTATGAGGCACGCCGTAGTGGGATAATGTCGATTAATTTTGACCACCAAGACATCTTTAAAGTGCCACCCATGCACCGGACACAGGCGTGTTTGCATATCGCCCCCGTGGACGCCGCGGCCGGGATTCGATCCCGTGACCACGTGCTTAGCAGCGCAACACCGTAGCCGCTAAGCCACGGCGGGCGGGCGGAAGAGTGACTTCCGGCCAATCCTTTCGCTGGAAATTTTATTAACGAAGTCTGTTGGTCAATAGAAAACAGGCTTTATGAACGAAACGTTTTGGGAATTGGGCACCTATTCTTTTCGAACAGTGGTAGTAAGAGGTTCATATGCCTGTAAATAAATCACATACTTTTGTACAACCTGCTCGTATATGACTGTACCGTCGAAAACCTTGTCCGCATATAACGCTTTCGAGCACTTGTTAAGTAATTTTTGCAAAGGCAATATTTCAAGCGCATGCCGCTTACTTCTCAACAAAATTACCCATAGTATCAGTCCACTCCCCTATCCAATTTTTTCTTAACTTGATCTCAGGTGCATTCACAGTTCTCGTACGGATGCTGGATTAATTTTCCGTTGTATGTAAAAAGCATTTCTAAAGGTCCAGATTGCTTGCATGCGTAACTTTCTGCAAAGGCCGTAATTAGTTCCCAGACTTCTAACTTTGCCTACGTCCCTGTTTTCGCTAAATATAGATGAGGTGCCTTGTATAATTAACCGAGTACTTTCGGGAAACCTGCTACGACCTTCGTACGCCACCAACTTTGATCTCGGTGGTAGTTGTAGTTTTACCAGGACAACGGGATAAATTGTGTGCAGCTCGTAATACACTGTCGTAATTTTCCACAGCGCTTGCATACGTTATATACTGTGAATGGCATAATTACCGAAAGTTAATTATGGTCTTCGCAGTATAGCACGATCACAGTGTTTGTTGGTACTGCATAATCGATGTTTCCCAGCGCATGAGAAAAGTACCACAGGAAACTGCACACATAACGCTGATTACGCCAATCACTATGAACTTTGCCTACACATGTACCGCTCTACAGTGAACTGAAGACACGAGGGGAAACTCGCATCACGCAGGGAAAAACCATAAAAAAAACACAAGGGCTCAACAATCATTTATAACGCTCTTGTATAAGCGAGAAACGTTCAAATTTAGCAACGCACTGCATATAAGGAGCTCTGAAGTTCTACTAAATATACGTTGGGTATCTAGTGCATTTTTTATGAGTCTTGGAAACATAGTGAATAAAAGAATGATGACATTATGGGACGCTTGCATGGGTACATTTGCATGAAGACGCTAATTACCCTCCACAGAAAAGTTAATTTCCTTTCGCCCCCATCAATATGCTTGCTATTTCGACGGAGTGTAGACCCCGTGCCTTGCATACATCAGCGAGGAGACCGTGGAAAAGCGACCACATGTCTTGTACAGTGAATACATATTGAAAGAAGGCGAGTATTAGGTAATTCCTTTTAAATTACATAAATAACCTACACACTACAAAATTTGAGGACGCGTTACCCATCGACCGGCCCTCTGGTTCTCAAAATATGAAATACGGGCCGTTTTTGGTCCTTCCAGGAAAACGGAGAAACTTTTGAAGCATTTTATATAGCGCCTGCAAATGGGTCGAAAACGAAGGTTCATAATTTTTTTTTCCCCTAATTGACGTGCACCGAAACACACTTACCCGCATTTTGCCCTTAACATGGCTCATGCATTAACTAAATATAAATTTCGGTGTGTAATTTATTTTTTTTCCGGAAACGGTGAAAGCTCATGCAAACTTTTTGAGCGCTTCTATATAGGTGCATTAACAGCTTAAATGTAAAGTGTGGTCGGTACCCGAAGAAAGTGCAATCTAGCAGAAGCGCCTCGAAGCGCTGTCTCTCACGAGGAAAGAGAGCGACACGTTGGCACGTGCATGTGTCAGACACTATTAATGAGCCACTTTGGCACGTGGAGCGCTTAAAGACAGAGTTTTGTTTGGACCCACCGTTGCACACGCATTTCCTTGTAGCATTATAGCCGACAAACACCCGTTCCGAAGGCGTCTAACGGGACATTCTAGGCGTGTCGAGTGCACCCGATCGTGTCACAGTGTGAACGAAACCGCAAAAGAGAAACGACGCAAAAAAAGTGACTTTGATATATGCCCAGTAACTCACGCGGACAAAGCTGTTGAGACAACAAAATCAAAGTACGCTGTCGCATGTTATCGCTGCTATGTTAAGGCCTAGTTTTCTTTTTTTTTTCTTTTCCAGCAAAGCGCATTGCGCGTCTCTGGAGGCCTTTTGAACCTCTACGGGTGGGTCGGGCATCCACCGTTGATACGTTGACTGCATGACAACCGTGACAGCGCGAACCCGCATTGAATGCCCCTATAAGTGCAATCGCAATAATAAAGCAACGTAAGGATTGAAGGTGACCGTTGGTCGACGACGCACGTCCCCATAAGGGCAATTCTCAGGAAAGTCTTGCGAACAACGCTAGGATAGGCACAAGGCTCGGACGTGTGCGCAAGCATTTCCGGCAAGGCTCACACAATTCAGTGACCACTGGGTGAGAGCAAACTCCCAAGAAGCTGATTCTAACTCTGAACCGCAATGTTAGTTTTCTCGAAAGTCAGCTCAGCAAAAACACGATTTTAGCAACCCTTAAGCCATTGCGTGATGGTACACTGCAAAGTCCAAATTCTCACTACAGTAGGGTGCGAAATCTCTTTAAGCCCGCGATTATATCACCAATTAAAACGACATCAAATCGAGTTACGCTCTGCCCACCATGCTAGAGACGTTTTTCCGGAAGCAAATGCGAATGCATTTCTTAGGCAAAATAACAAAGTTCACTATAACCATGCCTTCCTTTGATGACTTCCCTGCAGAAACTTCTATTTTTTAAGCATTTGTGTCTCAATAAAATGTGCATAGATATAAAGAACCAAAAGCACATCATTATAAACAAAACGAATTTTAAGGAAACCTTTATGAAGCTAAGTAGGACAGGCTAGCCCTGCAGTATTCCTTAATTAAATTAAATTATGGGGTTTTACGTGCCAAAACCACGTTCTGATTATGAGGCACGCCGTAGTGGAGGACTCCAGAAATTTTGACCACCTGGGGTTCTTTAACGTGCACCTAAATCTAAGTACACGGGTGTTTTCGCATTTCGCCCCCATCGAAATGCGGCCGCCGTGGCCGGGATTCGATCCCGTGACCTCGTGCTCAGCAGCCCAACACCATAGCCACTGAGCAACCACGGCGGGTTGCAGTATTCCTTGCTGCAAATGTTTCTAAAGCTCATTTATGAAAGCAGACCATATTAACCCTTGGTGGTCCATGGTTCCTGTAGGAATCGCAATCTTTTGAAGCAAACCCGACGTTAAGGAAAACAAACAATACAATTATTCTCAGAATTGTGAGTGCCAGCAATGCTAATTACAAAATTTGTCCACTTCGCGTAGCAGATAAAGATTACTCGAACTGATATCTCGTGAGTTGCCATGGTTGCATCAGGCAATGGTTAGGTCTCTACGCCATATTTGGAGACTGTTTCCTAATGAATATAGCCCTACCTTGGCTGGCATAAATGAATCTTCAAACATTAGGGGGCAATATATTAACACCATTGCGAGTGTGAATTGTGTATTCTTAAGAACCACATGCTGGTTATAGTTCTGAGATCCTTCAGTTTATTTCGAAGAACTCCAGCGGGAGTCTTTCTGCTTTCCCTTGCCTTTCTTCGCTGAAATTCACGTATTATAAATTTTACTCATTATTAAAAAAGGTTTTTAACTAAATAGATTAGGATTTATTAAGATTCCGCAACGTCCTTGAAGTAGCTCGTACACTATATAAGTAAGGCTAAGGTAAGTGGATTCGGGCACATACCGACGATATCTTTACAAGAGGGGGTGCAACCCAAGGTAACGTTTCTATGCAATCGAGGGGGGGGTGCGCACTTTTACTAGTATACGATTGCGAGTAATGCTCACCATTCGCCATAAAGACGCGTAAACCCACAAAGAAGCAATGAAATAAGGTACATCTCACAGGTACGTCTGTGAGAGACACCTCTCCTTTTCTTGACAAACAAGGAACCACACAAAATGAACTGGCGCAGGAAAGATGCGCAGGAAGATCACTGCCAAGAACATGTAAACAAACAAAAGTGCCAATCTTTTCAGACAGCTAAGCTTCGTGCGTTGTCACTTAAGAAAACAGCTAACAGCCGCCCGTTTCCAGCAGGACGGGGTCTGTTAGCATCATGGTAACAAGACATCGTACAGTAACCTGAGTTTGACAATTGTTTCTAGTCAGTGATTTCTTTCCGCTAGTTGAACTGCATTATGCACGTGGGCGCTGCTAAGGTTACACGCAGGGGGACCCTGACGCCTAAGTACAAAACGGGTACGGACCCTGCGCTACGTCGGCGTCCAGTTCATGTATAAAGCCAGTGTCCCTTTGTGTGCCGCCCTTAGCAGTGCGGCAATAAATAATAGTCATGTCATACAAATTAGCCCTTGTCCGACACACTTCTAAACACTAGTTGAAGAATACGTAATGACACGCCACGTCTTGGAAAAGAAGAACCCTTTATCGTCCGGCACGTATTTAACGCAAAAGTTAGGCTTACTTAGGACGAATTTTTAGACACAAATGTTTACTTATACCTTCGCTGTAGCAATGCATTCGTACACGTTAGCTACAACGACATGCTTCACGGTACAGGGGGCCATATGTGAAATTACAGTACACGAGAATTTTCAAGTTCAGTCAAAACGTCTACCCATTTGAACTTATGAGGTCACTCGATCGATCAATCAAAAACTGCGAGTTGTACTGGTCCGGGCAACGTCATGATGTTGACAGGTGTCAGGTGTCTGCATGCGTGTGTACGACACATGAATAATTATTCCAGCCCGAAGCTGATATAATTACAAGCAGAAACACTGCAACCTATATCCCCCCGCCCTTCTCGCATAAGATGGCCACATAGCGCATATTTTTCACACACTCACCCGTGGCCAGGGAGTACCAGTTTGGGTAGGACACAGAAGGGAAGACGGGCAGAAGACGTCCAGCCCGAAAGCCTTGCTTCTCCATCAAGCGGAAGCCCGCGTAGTTGGCTCTGTCCACGTAGTCCCATCGAAGGCCATCAACAAGGAACACGACGAGCTTCTTTCGGAACACGGGTTGGAATGAACCGCTACGTTTACTCCTGTCTATGGGCCGCTGCTCATTTCCATGGGTAACTGCCTGTCCCCCATTACTCAACAAAATGAAGCTCAGGCTAAAGACCAGGAATACCAAAAACTCCAGTCTAGTGCCCCAAAACGAGGCCATAGATTAAAAAGTCTGTATATCCTTCTCGAGCGCAAGAAAAGTTTCTCGAGAGCCCCAGCAGAGTTATGCTAGCCGCTGTTGGGACTCCTGGCTTAGACAGAAGCGAAGGTCGTTTAGAACGAGCGCAACATAGCGTACCCTGTAAAGAATGCCGTTGCCCTCTGGGCATCGACTCTCAGCATGAGAGTCGCTCAAATTCCCGGCTTGCCTGTTATTTTGCGGTTATTCGTCGTCACCCAAAAGCTAAACAACATGCACGTTGTTAGTGCGGCTTGTTACAAAACTTACATTCTTCTGCTGGAAGCCAGTATAAACATTCGCGAGTAAGATCACGTGCTTACTGTCGCCGCTTCGATTACCGTGGAACACAAACATCCGAAAGCACTTTCGCAGTCGAGTAATAAGCCGCATACTGTGGCCTTCGGTTATTATTTTTTTTTTTGCTATAGAATGTGTTTGCGTTATCATCTTTCAGTGAGTCAGGGGAGAAACTTGAAACAGCAGGCACTGAACAGTTTGTTAACTGCTGCTATAGGAGCGAACAGACGTTGCCTCAGAGGAGGAGCGCAAAAGCCCGATAACCGAAGTATTATTGATAGCTTGAACTTTTCAACTCTTAATCTGCGTTATCACCAAATATACATTGTGATTAACAGTACTCAAAAACGTATATGCTCCTACTAGGCCCGAGGATAAAAAAATGTTTAACGATTGCTCCTGTTTCTGCTTTTTGACAGACTGGTCTCGCAATTTCACGTCATAGCACGTCGTGCTTTATAATTTCTGACATACTCCGGTTTTTCGAGCATACCTTACGACCTATGAAATTCTAGTAAGCAGTCTGGAATTGACTTCCCCAAGAATTATTTCATTAACATCTCACTGTTTGAACGACGTATGAAAATTGTTACGAGCCACCTTCTTAGACTAGCGAAGAAAATGGTCAGCGGGGCGTTGCGCGTGTTCAGCTATCTTGGCCATCTCTGTAAATAGCGTGCTCATAAATCGTGTTTGCCTTTTCATCTACTGGCCCCGTCAAACATTGACGGAGGGGCCAGGTATTCTCGCCAGACAACGGAACTCTAAAGCGGTCGGCCCTGCGGTGCGACCACCGTGGCATACCAGCCGGAATCTGTTTCTGTGCCGCGAACCACGATTGCGTTAGCCACACCCTCGAGGCCGTCGAACGTTCAACGGGACCGATGACATCGAATTTGACGAGTGGCTGACGCAATTCGAATGGAAGAGCGATCACAATCACTGGGACCTGACGGTCATGTTGGCAAGTGTGGTCTTGTATCATAGTGCAACGGCGAAGTTATAATCTGACAATTATGAGGCCGAACATGGGTGCTGTGGTATACTTAAGCTAAAGGGGGGGGGGGGTGCTCCGTGATCTACTCGGTAAGGACTCCAGTCGAAAAATCGCTGCGAAGACACATTTGTCAACTCGAGCCAAAACGCCCACTGAGTCATGCCTGCCGTACATACAGGATGTGCTGGCACCGTGCCCTCACGCTGAGAGCGACATGCTAGATTCTGGCAAGGTTGAGCACAGTCTTAGCGGATGGCGCATTCAATCTGCTCACGTGTGGGAATTGTGCTATCGTTGATGCTATGAACGAGGAGCACCAGCGTTTCGAGCAGGCCAAGAGCCACAGTGTTGAAAGACCCTTCGCCCGGTTTTCCAACACCGGCGCGAGGTCTTTGTGTGAAGAGTGGCCGCCATCTCAACTTTCAGCCCCTTAGGCCGAATCAACCAGAGTTGTATGCCTCAAAATCGAAGATATGGCTCCAACTAGCCCCTTCACTAACAGTAACGCCGGTGAATCGAACACACCACCAGTTCCGCTCGTCCAAGTCATCGTTCGAAACAAACTCGCGAATTTCGCCGTTCACGATGCTTGCGTCCTGGATAGTCGTTCGCTCCTGTGGCCCAGACATCCCTCCCTCGTTAACAATGGTTTGCTCCATGATCTGGAAACCACGCTGATTGGACAACTGGAGACGATCGTTCTGTCTGCTTTAATTGCCGCCATGTCGGGCACGTTGCTCGCTATTGTAAGAACCACTGGTCGTTCCCGCAACGTACACCATCCTTTGCCTATGCTCGCCGCATTGGACGCAGCCCTGTTGAGCCACTATCTGCGGCACATACATACGATCCTGACGCTGCCCCGACATGGTCCAGCCACTCGCCGCCACCGAGATATGACCAGTCGCATTCCCAACCTTTACGCCGTCCGTCCTCCCACTCCCCGCCACGACGCCACGCGACGTTGCTGAACAACCATGGCTCCTGCGCTCTGGAAAAGTAGACGATGCAGCACCCGGAGCTAACACTGCATCGCCGACTCTGCCCCAAAACCCACTAGTTCCTCTGCCGACTCGATGATCTATGCAGGAAATTGGCGCTTTTAGCGTGAGCACCACTGCACTTGTCGACACCGGGGCTCACATTTTTGTCATGAGCTTTGGTCTTCGTCGTCGCCTAAAGAAGGTGGTCACACATGCTTTGTACCGCGCTGTATAAGAATGGCTGACAGAAGAACTCCTGCCGTCCTTGTAATGTGCACCGGCCACATCATCATCGCCGGTCACTCAACTTCCGTTTATCTGTCGTTCTTGAAAAAATGTCCTTTGGCGTTATACTTGGTATGGATTTTTCCAACAACTTATCCTGCCTTAACTTACTATACGACTGGCCTCCTGCAGCTCGAATTGCTTTACCTATCCGATGATCAAACCACGCCTTCGTCCCGTCCCTGCTCTCTCGACAATGTGCGCATGCCCCTTAAAGCCGTCTTGTATATCTACATGATCTCCAGCCCTCCTGTGTCTGATGGCAATTGCGTGATCTCCCCGGTAAGGGGCATTCTGCTCGCCAAAAATGTCGCGGTGCCTGACACGCTGGTGACTGTACCGGCAATCGTATCTCCTTTCCCATTTTATACTTAAGCGCCTCTCCATGATTAATAGCTGCACGTATATCACTCGCAGCCACCGCTGTTGCCGTTGGATCCAACCAGTCCCTTCATCCTTCATTCGCGCCACAACTAGCTCGCCACGCGATGCCTTTGTCCGAATGATCCCTGCTGGCCTTTTTCCTGCTCAAGCTACCGACCTTCGCCGCCTGCTCCAGTGATACCATAGCATTTTCGACTTGGACGATTGTTCTCTTAGCCAAACGTTTGTTGTCCAGCATCACATTTACACATGGGACGCGAGCCCTGTCCGCCGCCGTCCATATCGTGTCTCCCCCGTCTAACGTCTTGTGATTCAAGGTGAAATTGAGAAAATGCTCACAAAAGGCGTTATCGCACCTTTTTCCAGTCCGAGGGCGTCACCGCGGTGCTAGTCAAAAAGAAAGATGGCAGCTGGCGCTTTTGAGTTCACTACCGACGCTTGAACAACCCGGCGCGCAAGGACGTGTCCACACTGCCCCAAAGCGATGAGTGCTTGGAGTGCCTCCACGGAGCCACATATTCGCATAACATTCCATGCGACTTATTGACAACTTGGGCACGACAGCGTGCAACTATAATCCAAGAACGTAAAAACAGGGGTTAGCGCTCATAACAAACACCACCATTTTGTTTACATTAGCAAACTTTCACATTAGGGTGGTTACTCGGTTAACAACATCCTTTCGACAGAATGTATTCTGCGTGAACGAATTCCTTCCTTGCGAAAAGAGAAAACAGCCAGTGGGCCGCCGGGGAAGTTTTCTGAGGGAAGCGATCGCTCCGGAATGTCAGAGAGCGGGCTAGCGAAGCCAGTCAGCGTAAAACAACACGGCTCGAAACGACCCGGCCGTGTACAAGAACGACGTCATAGTACGCTGGTAAGAGAAAGCAACTTGACCCGATTGACACAGAGCTACTGAAAATAAAAATTAAAGGGCGCTCACGTGAGCTGACAGGAAGGACGACAGGACGACACCGTAGCACGAAAATGAATTTTTGCTGTCTACTGGTACACTACTAGACTATACCTCGGTTCTCGTTGTAGCGTGTCACCCAGTCCTTCTTCGAGGCGTCCTGTTTCAGAGCTCTTTTACTTTCTTAAGCTGTTGCACACGTGGCGCTCAATGTTAGAACCAATTTCAGTATTTTGTTCACTAAGTGATTTTTAGCACCTGTGCTTTATTTTCTGATCATACCAGTGTGAATAGTGTTACTAGTGTATATTGCATAGCCGTCTCGAGAGCTGTGTGCTTGTTGCTTGCTTTTAGTTTTGCTCAAAAGCCCAGGAAAATATAAACCTTTCACGCAGCTCTCTGTTATCCACAGTGTTGATGGTAGGAAGCCGCAGCAAATTATTCTTGTTTCCACTGCGTCAACGCAAGAATGATGTCTTCTGCGGTATGTGCCACTGGGTTTTAGTTTGCTTTAAATTTTACATCTTCCCATTAAAACTATAAAATTTCACGATATTTCATATGGCTTCGGTACGGGGTTTCATGGTATCCTTGTGCAGAAACTATCATCATGTGGACCGGTCCTGGTGGTAGTGCAGAAATAGACCAGGATCAATGGCATTTACGCCTGTGGGCCCGGGGGCCTGGAACGCGCCATTGAACTACCATTGTCACGCCTGAGACGCGAAGAGGTACCAGGCACTAGTGTAAGAACAGAAGTTCTTGAAAAAAAAACATTTGTGCAACTGTCTAAAAGCATCTTACTAAGAAGGATGACCATGGAGCGAAGCTGTGTATGATGGGCCCCTTAATTACGAACTGCAACTCCGCCGCAGGGTCGGCGCGGCATTGCACTGTCTTCGGAATTGGCCCACGTATGGACAGTGCTTAATGCCTGCTTCACCTCCACCGCGGATGGGCGCGGCATTGTACTATCTTCGGGATCGGCCCACGTATGGGGAGTTTTTTTGCTTACAACAACGACACAAAAACTTCCTTGGATGTTAGAGGTAGAGCAAGCGTTAAGCACGTGAGCCGATCCCGAAGATAGTGTAATACTGGCGCGACCTGCGGTGGAGGTGAAGCAGGCATTATGCACTCCCCATACATGGGCCGATCACGAAGATAGTTCAGTGACGGGCTGACCCGCGGCGGAGGTGCAGTTCGCCATTAAGGGGCCCACATACACAGCTTCGCTGGCCATCCTTCTTTACAGAGTGGAATATGGCACTGAATTCTTTTCCACGGCTCGCTCGTTGACGTAACTCGGCGCAACAGCGAGAACGCACTCATGCCGCTGCTCACGCATTGGCCGTCGTCGTCTTCTTCCCCAGTGACTTCGTTGCCGCGCATCATTCCAGCGTAGAATTTACCTTCTTTTAAGTCGTCGTAATGGGGAGGCCGCGTTTACGGGAGTATGAGCCATTGCTTAAGGGAGCATGAGCGATTCATTGTACTGCGTGACGGGCAAATTTATTAACGAAAGTGATACGCGGTGATGCGCGCATGTGTGTGCGTCCCTTTATCGTGACGATGACCTCGGGTTAGGGGGGGGGGGGGGTTCTGTAAGAGTGAACGTAGTGGTCTGCCCATTACGGCCGCTGCTGAATGGCTGGGGTGCTCCTAGCTCGTACAGATGCATCCAATGAGCAGTGGCCGAAATGGACAGTGCACTAGATCGACTCTTACAGAATACTCGCCCTGGGCAGTAATTATGTTCGTACCTTTGTTCAAAATTCTGTGCCACCTCTACGTCGTGTGCTAAACAGCTTCGCTGGTCACTCACTTTCACAGCGTGAAATGGCTCATGAATTTTTTGCAAGTATAGACACTACAGCATATGATTTCTACGCAACTGTTTCATTTCATTTCATTTATTAATACTGTCAGCCTCATTGAGGGGCTATAACAGGAGTGGAAAAAAAACGGAACTGAACAGCAAAATAAGTAGTACAGTACATATTGAAAACCATAGTTATACATTAGTTAAGAGGAAAAAAAAAGATCATCTCGTGAAATGCACACATAAGCAACACTTGCATTATTCATGCAACCATTCTATGCAAATCACGAGTGCTTCACCTTACGTAGAAGTCAATTACAGTTGAGACTGACAATCTTTTTTTTTTCTTTCGACTATACATGGCGGCTTTTTTGTGAGATCTTAAGGTTCATTGTAACCTGGCTCCCATTCGTGGGCAACATCACCGCGTAACAACCGCTACCACTCCCTCTGTCCACGGAAAAGCTGTCTCTAACACTATGCATTTTCAATTGCGAGCCTACTGTACATGGATGTTGAAGGACTTGATGACACCCAATTGCTCAACTCGCGCGCTCGTGTCTGGGCTTCTGCGACCGTTTCACTTGATGGCCCGAATGCATGGAATTGTCGTGCGGATGTGGCGTGCTTTGAAATGGAAGTCCTATAACGCAATAGGTCAGATGTGTTACTCAGCTTCGTGCACCTGTGCGACGTTCATTCCCGTTGTAACGACACGTTGTTCAGTTTTGACATAATGTTTTTGCTCTGTTCTGTGTTATGTGCAGCCATTTCGTAGAAATTCAGTGGACTGCTTTCATGAAGTGTTGATGCGCCTTGTTCGACTCTCCCCACGAGATCAATGTGTCGTTTCCGGCGTCTCCTGGTGAACGTCTTCTGTACTGATGCAGTGGACGTTTAAGAATTCCATTTGTTTACGACTGCGACTCCTGTCTCTAGAAAATCACAAATAGATCCCGTCGTTCCTGATCTGTAGTTCTCTGTCTTTCGACATTTCGTTCAGCTCGCTTTTAATCCGTATGCCTTGTGGCAGGGCTGTTTACGAGTAGTGGTATACTGTCACTTCGATATTTATTTTTTTTTTGCTACGATTTAGGACTACTTGGCCTCCGTATTTATATACAGCTTCTGGAATAGCTTCCGTGATCCATCTGCTTCTCGAAAACCCGTCACAGCGGCCATATTTGCAGGTTCGTTCAAGTATATCAATTTATCTCATCACCATAGCACTTTATCTTTAGGAGATTGAATTCACCCTCAAAATTTCACGCAAGAAATTGTGAATCTTTCAAAACAGACGTGGTCCTAGGATTGAGTAATGCCAAAGATAACCAAATTAGTTCATTAAGCGGGCACAACCTGCAATCTACAGACGGCAAGACCATTTTACACTACCGCTATACACTTATCCCAACCACTGATAGACAACGGACAACAAGGTTTCGAAGGCAATGCACTATCAGATATGGATGCTCAGCAACAAGCTTTGTGCAGCTTGAGCTTGTCAAAGAAAAAAAAAGCGTGTCCTCTGAAGCGTTCCCACGCGCCTCGTAAACATTTGTCGTAGGACGAGGCTCACGTTACGTATAACTTACATCTACAAAGTCATGACATTTTGGAGGTGCAAGTCCGTGTAATTAAAATATTACGAATGCAAGACGACAAAGTACGTCAACACAAGCGACAACTAAGTCAGATCGAGATTTGTTCCGATATTACTGCATGGAGGAAAGCGTATTACGAGGAGCTCATCAGTAGCTTTAAGTCCTCAATTGGAAAGCGTTCTGCGTGGCACTTCTGAGCTAAAAAGGAGCTGCAAATTCGGCTCGCCAGTGTCGAAGAAGCCCGCCGCCAACCGTCACTAGCATGTCTGACAATCTCAAGAATAAGAACAAGAAGAATGTATTTATCCATTCAAGAAAATAGAGGGAGGCTGGAAACAAAAGCGAAATAAATTCGCTTTACAGCCATTCGAGCCCCTATTCGCATGACACTTCAGATACAAAAACAGCAGTTTGAATTTATAATTTACATTACACGCCATCAGAGGGCTACATACAGTTAGAACAATGTATTTGCTTAGATATTCAATCACACAAGCTATGCACAATGTCAAAACAAGAAGGCAAGACAATGCATTATGCAGAGATCATTGCACACACAGGAATCAATCGCATTCAGTTCAAAAAAAATAAAGATAAAAATTTTTAATATGTAGCATATCCAAATTGAATATAAAGTGAACCAGGAACCCGTTCGTGGTTCCGAACTGTTGATATTTCTTCAGACTTTGTCAATGACCGTGATTTACTTCAACCTGTGTCTTACCCGACGAACTTTTGTAAAAGCTTATACTATCCAAATTTATGTACGTACACGCTAAATCAAGCGCGACAAAGAATTTCATTTTCTATCAATCAGTCAGAGTCTGTAACCCCAAAGAACACAATAAAAAGCGAGCAAGAGGTTCATGAACAGGAAGCCTGAAAAGTTAGTGGGCATGATTCTTGGAATTTCAAAAGGAACGGACGAGCAGCAGTGAGAAGTGCGATATACATAAAGTATTTGAAGATGATAAGAGCTTGTACTGACAACACTGTTTTAAACAGGGGGATATGGGATGGAAATACCATTTTTCTCAATGAACCGCAGGAAAGAGGGCATTATAAATTCAGGATGGCGGGAAAGGCCTTCTGAATGGCGTCATACAAAACGGCATTTTCATTTTGTTCACCTGGAGAAGAACTAGTAACAAAAATTCTGCAGAAGCTTCTGTGGGAGTTCTCGAAGTATGTGTTGTCAATGTTATGGAACTTGATCTGACCAGTATAAACGACAACGCTGCGGCGACACAAAATGCTGCGGACAGCAACGCAAAGTGGATTGATCCCGCAAGCAAACTACTGCAGGTGGCGGGCCCAGGTGCGCTGACGGCGTTCTGATCATTAAAAGCAGTTATCGCCTTTTATCGTCTTACCCATCCGCGTCGCACCATTATCGACCAAGATGAACCGTACTCGGCCGGCACAAGGGAGGAAAGTGGGAAGGTAGCGCGCCGTCTACCTCCACGGTGCGCAAAGCGTCTTCCTCCTCCCAGCTCCGGGTTGGGGGAGGGAGGGGGTGCCCGTTTTGCTTTGGCGGCGGCTGCGTACGGCCAACACCACCTAGATTGCACAAGGCCTGTGCACTCCTATCCATGACGTCATGCTGCCTGGCCCGACTGCCATAGAATCTAATGGGGATGCTCCCGAGTAAGCAACAGTGACTTTGACGTCGCCGCTTTCGTCACGCCAGCCTTGGCAATGGAAATTTCGGGGCAAGTAGCATGACGTCATGGAGCGTAGTGAACAGGCCTTGTGGTATCTAGGTGGTGTTGGTACGGCGCAGCCCGCGGGCCTTATCTTGAAAGCGATCTGCGAAGGGGGGAGAGTGTGAGTGCGAAAGGGGGTGGAGGGGGCTTCATGAGCGCTGTGTTCTCGCCGCTTAGATCGCGTTGAAGCAAGACGTAACACAAAATGGAATTCGCTCGCTGCTGCGGGCCCTATTTGAAAGCGTTCGTCTTACGAGACGGGCGGAGGGATGGACGGACGGGTAGAATGGGCGGCGGAACGGTTTTTCTAGTTCGGTAAGCAAAGAAACGCTTACGCACATAAACAACTAACTCAACTGTTGAGCTCACTTAAAGCTATTCCGACTAAATCTCTCCGAAGCAAGCTGAAAAAAAAATGTTGCCATGGAAGCAGGAGGTGAGGAACCAAAACGTTGAAATGTAATGCGTATTGTTCTTTCCATAACACTTCCTAAAAGAATATCGCGGATGCATCGATAGTATGGTCCCTCTGGCACTTCAGTAACATGAGAGCCTTAGCAGCAAACATCACATCAATACGCCATGGTGGTACATCACCTAATATCCATTAAATATGTTGTCATGCATGACTTCATAAAATAAGCTACCATAAAACCAACGCATTTGCTCGTACGCTGGCAGACGATTCGGGGCAGTCTGTTTTGGGGATATATAGGGGGATGGACCTAAAACGAAAAAGGTTTTTAGCTTCGTATATTATTTTGTTTGGTTGACACCCTGCTCCATCCCTATTTCTTGCTGTGTTCATGTTACATGTGCGGTTTTATATTGAATAATAATAATAATAATAATAATAATAATAATAATAATAGGAACATGCTTATCTTTGGAGTTCTCTAGTATGTCACCAAGGCACAATGCAAGTACTGGGGTTAAAAGAGGAGAATAAAAGTGTTGATTTTCCATGAGCCACATACTATACTATGGTAAGCATGGTGTTATAACTAGGTGTTAAATCACCTTTGGTCTGCATTTTGATGGTCTGCTTTGCAGCTATCTTTCGAGATCACGTGAGAAAAACGAGCGAGTTAGTATAAAAGCCGCTTGAGAACAGCAGGTCTGGAAAATTAGTCAGATTGAGGAAGTCGCATGACAGCAACTGAACCGCGCAATATCCGATGAAGACCTGCTGAGCAAGAGTGCTATACTCGCACTTCATTTCTCGTCTGTTCTTGTGCCCTTTGTCAGGGTGAAGGTATTTTTTTTTCCTACCTTTTCTGATGGATTCGGTCTCCGTTTGTTTCGCGTCCAGTAAACTTAGCACCCATCATTGATCCCGAAAACAATGCAACCATACTTGGTGACTTGTTGGCAAGATTCTGATCAATACGGCACAAATGGTGCTCATATAGTTTATTTCAATCCCCGAGGGACATAACGTCAACGTGTCTGGCATTGACAGAAGCCTTCACATCAAAGATACTTCGCATCGCCCGTTTGCCACAGGGTGCGAGATTCGCCCAGGTTGTGTCTCTAGAAAACGTCGCTACCTAATGCTTCTCATGGCTTTCCCGTCGAACTTGGTTCACACGTTGCGTTCCGATTGGGCACGGCGCACTGTACTGAAACAGGTAGTATTTGCTTGCCTAAATGTAACAATTCACACCCTTCGGCGGCCTTATAGATGTCAGCGCCTATATACTTACCGAATTGATATGTCGAGAGCCGGGACCTTCCTAAAGTCTGGTCCGATAGTGGGTCCGAGAGTGGCAAAGTCTAGCGCTGGCCACTAGAGAAGTGAACAGCTACTTCTTAAAATAAATTGCTAAACATAAATAACGGTTGGTTCGTAGACAAAACAATTACTTCAGTTATTCAAGGTACTTTATGTAAAGATTATCATTATTTTAATTAGTTGCCTTGACCTTGTATTACAAGGTCAAACGAAGAAGCGAAATAACTATTTCAACGTTACAATTTTGCTGTTACCGTAACCTGACCGTGGCGAGCACGCGCGCGCTCGAAGCAATGAGGCAAGTTGCGAGCGGCACGCGTTCACTTCGAAAATGCCCATGTATCAAAAAAGGGAGGTTTTGAAATAACTTAAGTTGTCATTACAGTTATTAAATTCTATCGTAAAGGGTTATTTGGTCATTTATTGTTTTTATTTATTTTAAAATTCTAAACAAAGCTTTCTGGCGATCGATATTATTCTGGAACACCAAGGCGGCAACAAATGCGGAGTACGACCACATTTTTCGGCAGAAACAATCGCCGTGGCACATCTGGGTGTTTTCAAGAGTGGTAAATCCGTTACAACAGAGAAAAGTTTTGTAGCGACTACCGAAGATGATTGTCAACTAAGCGAAAGTAGTCGTGTTTCTAATTCCACTGAAGTAACGATTAACATCCCTGAATCACTGAAAGTTATTGAAAGTACCAACAAGACTTCAAATGATCTTGTGTTTGATGCTTTACCGACGCTTCAATCTTTGCATGCGTGTCTTCATACAAGCAGATACACATTTTTGCCCAGTAATCAGGCATGTCTTTTTTTTTCTTTCGCGTCTTGGTGACTGAATTTTCGAGGAAGTACTACAGGCGTGTTAGGATAAATGTTTTGCGAAATTCGCACGCTCGTCAGTTTTCTGTTATTATTAAATATTCTCGGTTACCGGTTATATGTTCTTTATTAAAAAAATCACCACCCAAGCAGCCCAGGCCGATGGTTAACCAGCGAAGCTGAAGCGTCTGGCCTCGGTTTGTATCACTGTTTTATTCCCGACGGTTCGTTAAACGACGGCTTTGGAGGCTGCCGCATCTTCGGTACGGAATTGCTGCTTGTGCTCGACTGCAAGAGCTTGGTCTGGTACCAGGACTGCAACATCGGCACGGCGTAGACGAGCTCGTTCCGGACTCTGGTAGCGGTATTGCTAATCGAAAGCTGCCTGCTCCACAGGAGTACGTTTGAGGCGTGGCCTACCCGTGTCGGAGCCAGAGAGAAACTGGTGCATGCGCGCTTAGCTACGACGGAGCAGCAACGACATCACTTCTGTCGCAACGAATCGCGTGCCTCTCTCTCTCTCTCTCTCTCTCTTTCGTGCATGTGCTTGCTCCGGCGGAGTTTGCGGTGCGCAGGCGACAGACAGACGGACGAATCGGCTAGCCACATACAGCTTCGCTGTAGTCCTTCAATTGAATTTTATTGATTTATTTGCTTTTGTTTAGTTTGCTGAAAAATGCGACGCAGTGCCGCCATCGACAACAGTATCGAAACCTTCAGACATCAGAAAGATCTCGCGTGAGAGCACGTGCGTCTCCAACCGCTAGATGGCGTTCGGCCTCGATCACATGGCCGCACAATTTCATCCTCGGCGTCGACGAATGCACCCCGAATTCGACGCGCGCTCGTTGCCGTCGCTGGCCTTCGACCAGTGCCACCTGAAAGACAACGCGTCTCGTGACTCGGCTGCGTGAGAGTACGTGACCTCCGTGACCTCAGCTCAACTCTGGGCAGCAGCATCCACTTTCCATGAAAACGGCTGAAAGAGCAAAAAAGGAAAGCTAGTCCTATTAAAAAGCAAAGATCTTATGAGGCTTCCCTTAAGTACTTGCTGCTCCGTGATTTCCGCGGAGGAAGAAAATAAACTCCACACTGATTTGGCTATCTGAGGCTTCGAAGGTGCGTACAGAATAATAACACCATTCCTACTTTGACGAGGAGTTCTGGCTGGTGCTGGAACTTCGGGTTGTTTGACCTTGTTTGACCAGGTCAGCTGTGGAACCGAGGCCACAGGCTCAGGAACGAGGCGACGAAGCACGAAGAAAGAAGCAATATACTGATCCGCTGTTTACATGCCGTATTTACGAGGGCGAAGAGCTGGCGAAAGACTGCTAGTCTCAGCGCGCCTAGGTGCGGTCACGGAAGCCTCGGGCACGTCAATAGGAGCGTCGGCCAATTGACGTCGACCACTCCTCACGTGATGATCGCAAGACTACTGGTTCGTTAATTCTACCAAGGACAAAGTGACGTCATCTTGTAGCGCCAGTGAAGCCGACTCCCAGCAAGAAGCGCAATTTCGCAAAGTTTTGTGGAGGAGCGTTGTTCTGAGGTGCAGACTTTGCAGGGTCCCCTGACTATCGCTCACGCTTCCAATGGCCACTTCGATAGCCTCTTCCCTCCACCGACACCTCATTCAGTCCTAATTTCTCCCTCATCTTCCTCTAACGTCAACACATCTCGTCAAGATGTACTTAACATGTTCCGCACGCTAAAAGTAAAATAATCTAATTGTGCAGATTGCATTCCCAACCCCTTGCTTCGGCGTTGCGCTCAACATCTAAGTAAATTTTGTGGGGTTGTTTTTCAGGCTTCTCTTAATTTAGCAGTGCTCTCACATGATTGGAAATTAGCACATGTTGTTCTTATATTGAAAACAGGTGATCCACATTCAGTTATGAATTATTCTTCAATATCCGTCATACCCTCTTCTTGTAAACGAATTGAACACGCTGTAGCTGACTGCATTAGTGGCTTCTTAAAGGAGCATAACATTTTATTACCTTTCTAACATGGCTTGAGAAAGCGTTTCTCCATTGCCAGCAAATTAGGCAAAGTAATTCAATCTTTTTCTTCTATTCTTCACAAATCTGGCCAAGTACAAATAAGATTTTTGCATTTACGAAGGGATTTCCATGTAGTTAGGACCGATAACCTTCAACCTAGAATTCCTTGGTCTTCCTAGCTTCCTGATATTCTGGGATCTTCCTTACTTAACGGACCGCAACAAGTTCATAGTAAATGATGGGCAGCAGTCTGATCCTCATCCAGTGACCTCTGGCGTTCCTGAAGGCAGCGTGCTTCGCCCACAACTTTTTCTTGCATCATTTTAATTGCACAGTTGACGTAATAGATGCGTAAAGGTTGACATAATTGAGCAACAGAGGGGGATGAAAGTCAGCTGGGATAAATCAATGGTTCTACGTATAACTAAGGAAAGAACACCTATCAAATTTTCATAATCTACTGGCCCAAACCACCTGACTGAATTCAACGAATACAAGTATCTCAAAATTACAATTATTAAATGCCTAAACTGGGATAGCCATCATATTAACACCGCCTCTTGTGCTTTTAGAAAAGTATGCCTCCTACGCCATCAGCTATAGGTGCATCCCCTGAAGTGTAGTCATTAACCTATACAACTGTTGTTTGACTCAAACTGGAATATTCTAGCGTTATTTGTGTTTCCGTCACTGTAGTTGAATCCTTTGAGAGGACACAGAAGGGTGCTATGCGCATTATAATTTTTTCTAATGCAGCCGAGAAGTGTCTGTAGCAGAGTTATCGTACTCTAATGAATTTCACAACTTTGAAGCGAGGCGAAAAATGCTGCAACCGAAATTCATATACTCCCTAATAAACCAAAAACGTTCTAGATTGTAGCCCATACCTCACTCTTTCTGCATCCCGGAAAACCCGTCATTCGCACCCTCTCACTCTCTCTCCTTACACTGCCAGGAGAAATTGTCTTAAATTTTCATTTCTCCCCAAAACAATTGAAAAATGAAATGTCATACCTTTTCATTATCTTAAATATGCAGGCAGCCTCTCTTGAAACTCGCGTTCTCTGTAGTTAATGATACGCGTAACTTTGCTGTTTTGCCCTTTTTTATTTGTTTTCCTGAGGTTTCATTTTTTTCCTGCATTATTATGTTAACATCCTAGCTTTTTGTATCGCATATTTATAAGTGCACCTTGCCCCACCTGCTTGAGCCGCAATGCATATAGTACGGTGGAAAAAAACATTTAAAAATCAAGAGAGAAAGAGTAGGCTGTAACTTAAGCATTCGAAGGTGATTTAATGCGATTAGGAAGTCTCTAAGTTAGCCCGCAAAATTAAAACTCTACCTTATTTCATCTTCCTCTGACTTGTATCAACCTTAATCCCCCTTAATCCCTCGTGTTATAATCTGCGTAAACCTTAATCCACCTAAATCCGCTGTAATGCACCTCAATCTATTTCGGGAGTGGGCCATGGCGTCCGTCCTATACACCGACTCTGCTCAGCGTAACTTTTTAGCAGTGCGAGCCGCAGTCAGACACCACTCGGTCGCGCGGGTTTCCTTGCCGTCCGACGTTAACGCTGGACGTTCGCCGAATTTTCCGCTTGGCGGGGCATACAGGGCTTTCGCCTAAAAAACAAAAACGACCCACTTGGGGACCACTCGACTTCGGAATAACCAATGCCTGGTGCGAGCCGGCCAGAAGGCCTCCGAGGACCGGGCCCGGCTCGTAGGTTGTAGTTTAAAGACTTATGGTTTAGAGTGATAAGATTTTGTTCCGGGCTTTTAGCTTCGGGGAAGAAACTGTATGCGGTCCATGGATTGGAAAGTAACTAGCATGGAAAAACAGTAAAACGACAAAAAGCTGAGCCACGTGTTTGTTTTAGAAGGGCTCAGCCAGCGGCTCCTAGATAGCAAGACTGCACTCTGCTTTGTGGCATCGTGCTACTCGGACCGAAATTTCCGTTTCCAAGGCCGGCTTCATGAACGCGGTGACGTCAAAATCACCGTAGCTTAATCCGGAGCCGCCCCATTAGATTTTATGGCAGTCGGGCAAGGTAGCGTGACGTCACGGATTGAAGTGCAACGGCCTTGGGCCATCTAGGCTCAGCGCCGCAATCGTACTGCGTCCAAGCATTCAGCTCGTCAGCACGCCCAACAGTGGTAAATAGGATTCTCAAGGCTCTGAAGGCTTATTATTTCTAACGGATAACAGGCTGCGTAAATCTGTCGAGGGATAAGTCCATAAATAAATTATACAATCGAACGATGATTCATGTCCCCATGACAACTAGTGGAGGGTTTGGGAAGAAAGCTGCGAACTGTTGTTCAGCAGGGCTCCAATCCTCGGTCCAAGAAAAACCGAATGACTACTAGGCAGCACACGTGAACTTTAGGAGAGAGGAAGAATAAAATCATACAAGGCAAGCGCGTACACTTTATAAAAAAATAAGAAGAAAGAAACATTCATGCGAGAAATAATAAAATGGCTCAGCATAAGAAATATATGCATGGCAGACGACACGTGTGCCCAAGCAATATAACCAGCACTGAAAACAGTGCAATACACAAAATTTTATGAAATGGGGGTGAAAACCATATCAAATAAATAACATCTAGCAGTAATTAACGTCAGCGCGAAAAAGAATATTCAAGATTAGGAGACGGGCGGCTATAAGCATTATAATTTCGCGCCAGGCACATGGGAATATTACATATTTTAAATACGAATGGAATGGTATTCCCTTTGGATTCGTATGCGTTTTGAAAATGCGCTGTTTGAAGCAGTCGAAGTTCTGCTCGAAAGCAATTTCCCGTATTTATCATCGTATTGAGCATCGTGTTGATTATAGAAATTCCGCATCATCCCGTATTGACCATTGAATGAAGGTTGGGGCACCTCTGTGTAAAAGCAATGCATACCTCGAAGCCTTCATTCCGAAAGCACGTTAACACTTTAATCGCCTTCCGGCCTCCGTTGTCGCTATCGCAGATCATGATGTGTTCAAGTCGGCTACCTGTGATCATGTGCTGCCTCATTAGTCATTCTTTTTTTTCTTTTGCTATTGCCACTCCTCTCTGTAATGCCTGTGCGGCCTTGAAAGCAAATAAATTAAATGAGAGAAAACAATTGTTGCAGTTTACCGGATAAAAGAACGATGCTAGTGAAGACCCAAATAATTCTGCTGCTGAACTACCAATGTTGCGCACACGAAGCAATTGCTATGGAAACGCACAAATGTGATCACTTCTGGAGGATCGTCTGTTCTCAGTAAACATGTCTCACCTTAGGTACCGACAAATTTGCTGATTGAATTGAAGCGCAGCAATTTATTGTTTGGCATACGCAAGCTTTTCTGGATTCCTCTAGCCAGTGCGCGGTGTTGTATTATTACGAGCAGTGGGCTACTACGTGAATCTGATGACACGTTGTTCCTCTGTTTAATTACGGTCGTGGCATGGTGCACCATGCACTATCAGCGTCAAATGAAAGTTGAACAGCGGAGCGCGTGGCCCAAGCATGTGTGAAGATATAGTGCGCGCCGTCCAGTCATCACCATTGACAGGCGCGCACATCCAGTTCGGCCGCACTGCACGATCCCCCTCTAGTGAGATAATTTCGCTTCTGTTCTGGTTCTTACAATTGAAAAGGAGAAAATAAAAAAAATAAAAATGAAGCTAAAATATTGCAGTTTCCACCGTCATCGCCCGCGCCTCGTGGGCGATGACGGTGCAAACTGTACCGTCATCAACGGTGCAGTTTACATCGTCATCACAAGGTAGACCTTGTGATGACGATGCAAACTGCACCCACGCGCACCGCTGTTCGCGCCGACAGCACTTGTGGTCCTGTGTCCTGTGCTCCTCATTTTTTTCTTATTGTGCGTTTGTAATCTTTGTAAAATATTGTTTCCACTAACACGTGCATTGTCCAACAGTCTGTGGGTAGTGCAATTGAGAAATTATTGCTCAAAAAATTGCTCTTTTTCTTGTTTCACTAGGGAGACGGCCAAAGCGTCACTTTATTCTCCTTGTACAGGAGAACAATTTGTACGCAAATGAGGAATTTAACTCACTCTTGGCAGAGGTCGACAAAAGGTTTCTGCCTGAGAAGATACAAGACGGTTTGACACGATAAACAGCAAATATCAAGCACTTTGGAAGCAAAAAATTCAGCTAGACATGCCGCATCCACGCTTCACAAGGAAATGATTGCTTCTATGATGAAAAAGCGGCAGTGCAAGTTTTCACTGCTTAGTAAGTGAGCTCACACTTGATAGAAGTTTACAAAGTGAAACTTGACGCTTGAAGACGTTTTTCCAAGACCGACAACAAATATTTAAAAAATCATGGCAGCAGAAAATTCTGTACGAAGTGCAGCAGCCATACTTCACTTCAAGAATATCTGCATGCAGTACCGTTCTCAGATTTTCCTTCCTTTCTCCAGCTACAGCCTTCAAGTCATGGTTAGTTGGGTGCAGTCCAAGCTCCAACTTGCGACTAGCTTTATTAATGCAATGCTCACATGTGCTCTTTGCGAGGAGCAGGAACATAGCGCCTGAGCGCATCTGAGAAAATAATAAGCTCCTCCTCAAGCGAAAAAGTTTGATGTGGCTGCTGCGATGCCGTGCTGTGTTTCCTCCTGCACCTAAAATTAGAAAACCTGCTTCTTTTGCAAACGAATTCACTCCGCAAGACGCCTCCAACCAAACAGCCATATGCTGTGGAAGAAGAGCAGACGTTTTAATGGAGCTGCGTAGCTGCAGTGTGCTTGTGTCAGTTCTCTCTAATGAACAACGAAGTAATGGGCAGCAGCAGTTCTCGACCACATAGCATTCTCCTCGCCTTCCATGTAACGACACTAGTATAAACAGAGTCCTGGTTGTGATCTTCAAGCGTTTAAATATAGAGCCACCGTGTGGTAATTGCGAAAGCCTAGTTCAATGTCTAGTAACCGTGTGGATAGCCAGGTGGTTCACGTGAAGTGTGACAAATTGGGGAGTATTTGGAAGCGCTCCCTGGAGGTGCCTAGTTACCTGGGTGTTTGGGATGGGTGGCAGCACGAGCAAAATCGGTGTCCACGGCTTCTCTCCGTCGTAACGATAACTTTTAGGCACTGTAGTAATCTGCAACCACTAATGTTCTTTTGCTCGAGCAAAAAATGAGAGAACATTTCCGAAGACGACCACAAACAGACTCGTGGTAGACGAGCAAAAGCAATTGTCACTCCCAGAAGCCATTCTTGCGTGTGAATAGAAGGAAGCAGCGAACGGTTGATACAACTACGCCACGTTCGCAAGTGACGTAACTGAGCTGCCTTCATAGATTTGTAGCTGTCATTGATGTGACCACACCAACAGTCTCCAGCAGAAATACAGCGATAAATACGCCGCACTTCCACTGTAAAATGGCCGTAATAGCACATGACGCGTACTGTGTGAATGTAAATGTGAGTGCACAATCGTATGTCCATCGTTAATGTTGAATGAACTTGATGCCAGTGCAGGGGTCATAATAAAAGCGCCCGCGGCTTGCCAAGATTGCGCGTGCTTTATCCCCCAACGGCTTACTCTCAACGGTTCCTCTGCATTTGTTTAAGTCCAGCAGTGCACTAATGAAATACTGACGAAATCTGTTGTTGCTGCGCAAATCTTGACACGCCTCCGTATACCTCAATCCGCATTAAGCGACTCTTGCTATTTGAAGTCTGTGCCAGATATAACTTGCACCCACCTGAACGAAGATTTCAAGTTCATCAAAATAGATGAAAGCAGCGCGCGCCATCTGCCTTGTTTTGTGGTACCGTTATAGACTGCCCTTTCGTTCACTACATACTACTTGGTAGACAGCCCTGTCCCCTGGGAGAGTCCTCGTGTCCTCATTTGACTCCGCATTATCAAGTGCGCTAAGATTTTTCTATTGCAGACTTCTTGCCTTCTAGTTCTTCTTGTCAGTTCGGGAACTTACCCCAGTAGCACATGGCCATTCTGGGAACTGGCCAGGAATGTTCACGTACATATTACTGCATGTTCGTTGCATATACCCAGTGGTACATGTCCGCTGGTGCACTTCTATAGTCGGCAAGAAGCCAGCAGCCAGCAACCGCAGAGGGGGGAAAGGGCTTCGTTTTAAAAATCTCGAAAAAATAATAGCGCTGAATTTAAGTGTAGCTTTCTTGTAACCATTAAAATGGCATAAGTCACTTTATAGTACGGATAAGAGTGTAAATCTCTGTTAGTTTAGAGGCATCCAACCAGGTTTCATGAGAAGTTCGACATCATGGGTTGCATAACTGCCGTTAGTTTCTTTTTTTTTTCTTTTGCATCAGGAGGCCTTTCACTCTTTGATACTCAGCACATCTACTTCTGCGAGATGTTTCAATCGGTTTAATGATATAACGAGTCCTGAATAAGATGACGATATCAGTAATCAAATGATTTTTCTAAATATAACGTGCGGCCTGATTTGCCCCAAAGCACTTTTATTCCAATGTTTTCAAATGTTTTCCAAGGTTTCAAATGTTTGTGGCGTGTTTTGAGAAAACTCATACAAATTTGGAGTGCGTAAACGCGCTCAGTCATACTGGCTGACTGAAAGGGCTGCGCTGCTATGCCCGTGCGGTTCGACGTAGGGAGCGACACATGAAACTAAAAAGTAGCAGACCTGCGCAGCGTGCATCGGGAGTAGCTTCGCTTTGCATGCTCTTCACTCATAGCCCAAATGCTTTACATGAGATCGCTCGTCAGGGCAGCCGTTCGGAAAGCATGTGGCAGAACACGATACTTGCGCCACTGTGCCCGGGAAAGTACACGATGCCGCAATAAATACACGGAAGAAACGATTTTCCTGTGCTAGTCGCTTCGGGATGCTACATATGACCACCACTCAAAGCACGGCGAATAGAGCAGTTTTCTTTAAGGATTAAGTTAATAGGGAGATAAACCTGCGAAGCGATATCTTGTCAGCGTTATGCACTTGTGAACTATTTTCACGTCCATGTAGCGCTCACGTTTGCTAAAGGCGTGCGACCTACATATAGTTTGATATTCCGATTTGAACACGGGAAGATGCTTCACAATAGGATATCGGTGTGTACTCCTGTTAAAAAGAAACCTTGATTTGTGGGAATAATCTCACATGTTCTTGGTCAACAGATCAATATGAATGATATAAAACGCATGTTCGTCACTTTATTGAACGAACGACATACGCATGTTATATTGACGAACTATTTCATATACAGGATGTTTTTGGCAAAATATAATAGGGGATATACTTTTATCAATTCATCGTAACGATGACTCCTTGCCCTCGCACCGGCATTTGAGCTCTATACTGCAATGGAAAAAAATGAATGCTTATTTACAGTAATTAAACAAAGGTATATAATTGCATTAAATAACCGCAGACACTTATAGTAACGTCTGAAGTGTCCAGTACTTTCCAAACGTGCGGTGTCGTGCTGGTTAATATGATGTAGCCGCTTGTGTTGCCAACAATTGTGGGTACATTACGGCGCAAGTGAGATCAAAAATACGAGTGGTGGCTCACCTGTATCATTACCCTATTATCCTAGGTACGGTCGTATGGAATGCCCGCGTTGAAGTTTGATAATTTAGCACCAATCAATGCAGAAGAGACAATGAGTCGTGTAAGGATGTTTTTTCAAAGCACAATAATAAGAACGGCTGTTTGTACTATATACTCTCGCCAAAATTCTTTCAGCAGTTGCAGCACTGCAATGGCGCCTGTGTACTGCACCGATAGCGATTTCCTCATGAAACTCGCCACATGAAAAAAAAAAAGTTTTTATTACTTGTGGTATTACATACAAGCTCTTTTGACATAAATGTCTCTGAAGTTTTGGAGCAACACGAGGCATACAAGCTTTCCGAATGAACACCCTCGTAGCAGCCGTCGTCACTTGATGTTCCTACAAAAAAAAAATGACAAGAAAACATGCGCAGTGAGTGATTGATACACTCTGTAGAAAAGTTTACAAATAGCGCACCCACGTCTCCTTGCGCACCCAAAGTCAAAGCCTTTGCTTGCGTGATTTCGGGCTACTTTTGCGTTCTCTTGTGCGTCCAGAGGCGTAACGTCTCCTGGGTGCAGAAAGCCTACGGACCCGTATTGCATAATGTTGTCGATGAATGAATTTTGCGACCCACCATGCCATTTGTTTAGAAGGCTTGCAGTCGGTGTCCAAACTTTAAGGTACGCGGGATCTAAATAAAAAAAGAATAGTTTAAACCTGAATATATTTCTCCAGCCTGAGCACCCAGCCTCAATTTCGCAGCTTTCTTTTTTATTCTTAGAGCCGGATTCTCATGACCGCAGAGATTATCGATACGCCCAGAGGATGTGAACATGATGTACCTCAGTGCTGCTTAACTAATCCCGGCGCGCACAGAAACGCCGTACCGTAGACGAGCTGGTAGCGGCGCGATTTGCCGCATATTTGTCACGTGATGGTAGTCTGCAGGCTGAATCATTACTCCATGGTTGCAGCTAGTGATGCTCATCCAGCTTTACTAAAGTGCAGATTTTGTACCTGGCAAATCAGTTCGGTGGACGCCCTCCAGGTAGACAATGGATCATGAAAGGAAGAAAATTTTAATTCACGTGACTGTAGCGCGAATCCTAAAAAAAATAAACCCACACGATTTCTTTTTCGAAACGAGAATTTCGCGCCTCAAGAAAAATGTGCTTTGTTCTGGGGAATGAACCCGGAACCAACGCTTCTCCGGGATGGTCGCTCTACCGTCTGAGCTAACAAGGAGACTACCAGGTTGCAGTGCGAGGCCGACATATTCGACAACTGGATGCTTTGTAGATTCGTGCTTCAATCGGTTGTACCACAAGCGTTTTCCCCATTCATGGAACCTTTCTCCCACTTGCGGCCTTCTGCACAACCGATTTGACATATTCAGTGTCCGTTTGGTTCAAGTTGTTGAATAATTGGGTATCGCGCTGCAGTTTGCTAGCCTCCGGGTCAGCTAAGATGGTAAAGCGACTACCCAAGGAATGCATGCGTCCCGGGATTGATCCCCGGACCAGGAGGAATTTCCTCCAACAGAAAATCTTTCTTACTGAAAAAAAAAATACCACATGTGTTTCCCATGTGGCTTCGCGCTACTGTCCGTTGCGTGATAATTTTTCCCATTCAGAGTTTGTACCTGTACGCGACTGCATATTGCTCTACAGTTTTTCTGGCTGTGAACTAAAAAGCTGTGTGAAATTAGGCTTTTACGCGGTACCCGTGTCCTAGTATCTTTTGATGATGACTGTTCTACAAGGGTCTGCTTTTCGTGATTTATAGAGCAGGACATTCTAGGAAGATAATCGCGTAGATTCTCCACTTTAGAAGAGATGCACCACAGTAACTGTAGTAAAATACCTAATTGGAACAGACTGCTTTAAAAACATTCTGTTCTCTAATAATAGTTTTTTTTTCTTCAAACGTCTTTACATCTCCATTTGATAGGCAAAGCCTTGCGGCAGAAAAAGGGGGCTCTATGGGGCAGGGTGATGGGCACCGGTGCTCTCTTCTTTCTCGAGGTGGTTTGGTCCCAAGGTCGGCTCTGCAAAGAGGCGGTCAGGCCCTTCCTCTTCTCTAAAAAATATTCGTCTATCTGGCGTTGGATTCCTGAGCTAACACTGTGTTGGACTGCAATCACATATTTTGCATGTTTTCTTTTTCTTTTTTTAACGCTAAACTTGCGCACAACCTAGAGAGACTGTGGATTTTACTTTGGCATGGCCGTAACCCTTTAGTTTTATTTTGAGTTCATTGAAGAAAGTTCGCTGTTAATACGCAGAAAGTTTGTCATCTCAATGAAGTTAGCCATCTATTTTTCCCTACCACATACAATGGGACAAGCAGTCCCTGGCATCATATTATAAATCTGTTGGCGTTTACCTTACAACAGGCCTCCCCTGATTTGATCACATTACTGCTGCTTGCATGAAAACCTCAAAAACATTAGGGTATTTACGCCACAACCTCTGTATTGTCCCTCTAATGTTCGCAAATTATCCTAAATTTCGTCCGCCGACAACGTGAATGTGCCTGATCTGTTTGGTCCCCTTACGCTCATTATCAAATTAACATGCTTGAAGCACTTCCGAACTGAGTCGCTCGTTACATTTCAAGGAAGTATGCCAATCAGTCAAGTGTGACTCAGCTTAAACTCGACCATTCCCTTCAATCATTAGTCAATCGCCGTCAACTGTCTCTCACATGTGCCTATTTCACAAGTACGTCTGCAGTAATAATATATTCTCGTTGCACCTTGCACATCACGCAGGGCGCATAATGACCTCAGCTTCACGTGCTTCTTTGGTAACACGAACGCTTTTAGCATATCCGCACTTCCACAAGCCATCCGCATTTGGAATGACCTTGCCGATGATATCGCCTCTGATCATAACCTCAGTACGTTTCGCCATAAGCGTGAGGTACATTTTTTTTTTTTTGCGGTAGCCCTGTAACACAATTTGGTTAAGCTTTTGCTTTGTTAGTTTTGCGACGTTTTCCGTGTTCGTCTTCACTTGCAGTCAAACGCTCTATTAGTGCTTATTTCGCACACGTATTATGTTGAGTTGAGTTTTCTTTTTTTCACAGGCATTGAAACCATCTTTTACATTTTGCAATTTACTTTGTTGCATTCCGTTGTCTTGTTCCCTTTTTTTTGTAACCCTGTTCCGTACGTGTTTGCTTCTACTTTCATTGAATTAACCCCCCTACTCAATTTCCATGCCCTGTAAGAAATTTTTAAATAAATCAATCAGTAAACAAACCAAATAGCTTTTACGTGACGTCATTGGAACACAATTGCGAACTAAGCGCCATTGTAGCGCCAGGCTCACCAGTATGCCTCTGCTGGTTGTTTGAAGCGGCGTAGCGCACCTATGTATCCCTTGTGCGGACGTGGATGTCTGCGAACACTGTGGCGACGTGCTCGAAAGGCTGGTTCAACCGCGCCGGATCCTGTGGTAAGTGGACAAGTGTAGGTTATCCACTGCGACACACTGTAAGCGAATAGTTGCCCGTAGAAATATGCCTTAGAATAATTCGTCTGCAGCATTATTTCTGATGATCGTCTTCACTCTGATGATCGCGTTCACTTGCTTGACCCTTGGACACTGAATTGCTTCGTATATGGAAACCGGTGTCTATGGTTCTCGCCGAATGCATCTAAGTGTTGATTCGCTCTAAAGAATAAGCACCTGTAGTGATTACGGCAAACGTAATTTTTCGTAGATCTCCCAGTGAGTGAATTACATATCGCTCGACATAGTGTCGCTGCTCAAACTCGTAGCTCTGGGATAATATACCATTCCAATTCCATTCTCTATTGCTAACAGTCAGCGCATTAGAAGAACGATCTAGCTTTGTAGGATATTTCTCGTTCGCGAACGGAGGATGATGACGAAATGAAATCGATAGAAATATTCGTCACTACATGCATGCCCCCTGCCGTAGTGGTTGTAGATTTGTATGGGCGAGAAATATAACAAAACGAAACCACAGATATTATCATAAATCGTCAAGAAAACTCAACGAACAGACTGAGAGGAGCACCAAGATATTGAGTGATACATAATTACTAAATAAATAATTATTTACCAATGTACTTTAATTACGCCCTCAAAGTTATTATGCATGTGGTTGAATTGCTTTAAACTCAACACTCCTTTAAACTGAATATTGAAAAATCAAATTCTAAAGGAAAAGCAATTATCGGCAGCAAGCGATAGCCGAACAAGTAACCTCCTATTATTGCCGCGTGAACTGCTCTGCACATTCAAGTGCAGATTGGTTTTCTTTCTCTATCAATTTAGTAAGTGCCGCTCCCACCAATGTCAGCCCATGCGTAATATCCATAAAATTGCACGCCTCCTGTAGAAGCTGACGGCTTCAATCTACTCGCGACCCACAAGTTGAAGCTGTTTCGCATACAACGTGTATATTGTGTGTCACGTGTTGAATGCTGTAAGCCGCGCACTCCTCATACATTTGTACCGTGTGCTTCCAATGAGTTTGTGATTATGTCGCGGCCCGCCAGTTAATCAGTACTGGATGCGATTGTTCTGAAGAGGTTAATTCTTTAAGAGGCAGTGGTAGAGCCTCCGAATAAGACAACACTGCTTGCTATTTGTGTGCCGTTGTGTATTTCGCTGCCTTTTACTCTGAAATTAGACAGTGAGAAATTGGGGAGAGCATGAAACGAAATACACAGAACTGAAGAAAAAAAAATACATGTGACAAATAGAGCCAAACAAACGTAGTCAGACTAAAAATAATTTTGTTCCCAAAGAGGTCCTTAGTTGAGTTGTAAGACTGGCTGGTTCACATGAGTGGTCGCTGCGTTCTGTTTTGGAAAATTATTAATTGCGATAATGCGTAAACGTGCTTATCTGGTTTGCTTGTAAAGTGAAGAGTACTCTGTATATTATGTTGTATAGGCTGCGCAATAGCACTCAGAGGGACATCGTGTTCACTTGGATTCGAATACAAAACGTGCTACGCTGGATTACCGGAGCCATATGCTTCATGGTGTAGCGTTGTGGCTGGCGCACCTGCAAGAAAAAAAGAAGGAAAGAAAGGTTCCTAAGTTACAGCAAGAGAATTTAATTGTTCAAAATAGGGTATACTTAAAACCACGAATGAAGTACTACGTGAAAACTTGAACACTATGACTTTATAGTAGCTGCTAAACAGAGACAAAGTTAAGCACGAATTTTGTCAATCAGAAACCCCTATTTTTAACCACTTATATTGTTGTCCTAGTACATGGCCGCGGAGGCGATTGAAATCATGTGGCTAAAAAAAATCCTTTATGTAATTTGCCAAGAAACAATGGTGACAGGCAGAAAACAGTCAGTCGCAACCAGCCTGTTCGAAATACTTCCTTTAGAATACTTCCTTTAGTTCTAAAAAGAGTATTTGTGTTTTGCTTGTATGAAAAGTATTTGTTAAGAGCATTATTTCACGTTAAAGCGTGCAGTAAAAAAAAAGTCAAACTACAGTCGAGAGTTTGGCGGATTACTATTTAGCTAAGGGATACACAAAGAAGGAAAATGAAAAGTTGCTAACATAATGTATTAAAGAAAAATGAAAGAACATTTATATTATTTTTCTTATTCTCGCCAGCGCTTGTGTAGCTCAATATAATTTCAATATAGCTTGATAAAAGTAGCTGACCAGGCCTTGAAAATTTCCGCAGCAACCTGGCAGCAACAACAGAATCAAATCATGGGGCAGCACGAACGGCTTTTCCTTTGGAGTAACTGTGGCGATGTTGCTCTATATTGCTCTAAGTACATTAGGTTGCAAGAAACCTGTGACTGTGTGGATCTAAGTGCAGACAAAGCCAAAATATTAGTCTGGGTGCTTTTTTCTTTCTTTACAAGTGGTATTCTTGTTATGCAGAAAAGGTCAGTTACAAAGCCTGTGCCGTGTGCAATGCCTCCGTAAGCTAAAATATGCACAATAAAAAGAAAGGATGGTGGTGACACAACACTGAAGTTTCTTCACCGCGTTTCCGTGACTTCATGAATTTTTATAGCGCTTGCTCTGCACTAATAAGTTCTTCATAAGAAAATACCGGTGATATTGCATTTTCAGGTTACAAGACTCATGATAAAATATTTTAAGATTATTAATCGAAAGAAGTCGCGATTTCGCTCGAAAGGCGAAGCATCGATTGTAATAACAAATCGTATAAGTAAGCATAGTAGTTTGATGGCAAGCATAAACTTGTAAACACTCTCTTACCAAGTAAAGTAACAAGCTTTGTGTCAGCGCGCACAGGCAAACATGCACACATCACACTCGATGACCGCGAGCACACGCTGTCAAAACGCCGGAGTGAGGAAGCGTTGCAGTGGCAGCTGGCGAAGTCACCTACGTGCTGTCTATCGCTCCAACGCAATACTGAGCAGTGAGAATACAGTATACGCAAAGCTACGAACCGTCAGCCCACCTGTACTCTGCCCTCAACCCACCTAGACTCTGCCCCCGAAGCAGATTGCTTTCAAGATAAAGCCGGCGCGGGAGCGCGCGACCGCGCCATACGGAGTTGCTGCTAAAGCACTGCGCAGCGAAGCACTGCGGTGCTGAAGCACACAAGTTGCTGCCCCCCCCACACCTCCTCTCCCCCTGGTTCTTTGCGCGCGACGGAAGACGGCGCGCTTCCTCCCGGCTGCCCTCCCTTGCGCACGCGAGTTGGAGCCATGATCGTCAGCTCACTCTCGCAAGCTTTCACTCGCACATACAGCATACGGTGCGCGGCGACGGTGTTACCGCCCTTGGACTTAATGCGGAAGATCGCGGCGACGGAACACACGGAAGATCATGTGCTTGGAGTGTGTTACTCTTTTATTGCTATCGCAATGAAAGAAAAAGACATATGTACCTATTTACGCTTATATTTAAGTGCTTTTGTATATATTTTGTGCAGTTCATAACAGTCATTTAACCATCACGAGGTCTACTCGCCTTAGTCAAATAAAGTTTCTACACAATTTCTAAACTTGCTTACGCAATGAAATAATTATTTTGGCTGTGACATATTTGTTTTTCGAACCAACGTGTCCGCGGCATCCGCTTTCCTGATGATAGACAGAATGTCAGCCGGTTCATGGCCGGCGTGTCACCGCGACAATGAATTGCTGGCACCTTCCTACCGTAGAGCTGCAGTATCTGATTCGTCCTAGTTCCTTGTAATGGTTGTAATCATGTTTGCTGAAACGGTGCATTAGGGCGCGGTTTCGTCCATTACTTCTTTAGTAGTTCCTGTCATCTACAGGTAATCGTTTGACACGTCTCAGAAGAGATGCACTGTTACAACTATTTTCCGTGTAGTTGTTGAATTGCAACAAACGGCGCGACGGGGCTGGCAACGTACTTATATTACATACGATATATTTGTTGCACGGGTATTCGAATGCTGAAAATTCAATCGAATAAGAATAATCGAGCAAGACAGCCACCGATTATGGAATTGGTTATTGGCTATTTTGCCAATTGCAAATAATGTTAACATGAAGTTTAAGCGCAGTTCATTCGGTAAAAAGAAAATAAGCAAGAAAAGTCGGGCTTGCAGAAGCATATTTGATGCGTGCGTGTAATAGAAGTTACAACCAGAGGTCAGGAAAAAATAAGGTAAATTAAACGCAACCCCTTTCAAGTAAAAGGCGAACCACTATAATGACATGGAAACGAGGGAGTCACCGCAAAGCAAGTCACCGCAATACACGTGTAATGCGTGAGTGCTGTCGTGTGGTATTGTGTTCTTTGAAGGAGAGAAGTGTGATGCTACAGCACGGCCCGTTGTACAGAATGAACGAAAACACGGACCGACTGGCCGAATCATCAATCAAAACAAATTTCTATGTAGGCGGCCTAAATGAGAGTCACGCCTAATTGAATTACTCAAAATTATTGAGCGGAAGCAACGTACCCTGTGCGTCCCCTCGGGGGGAACTGGTGCCTCTGCGTCATAACTGCGGAACTTTTCTGAAGCAGAGTAATTCAGGACATTCAGAACATTCATTACTTGCAAAAAAAATTGGTGGAAATAGAACGAGAGTAGTGCATCAGAAATTCATATAATGTTGCAGAAAGCCCGTGCAAACGCGTATGTAAAAGAACGAACTGTGTTCATGTGAGTGCGGCGTTTTCGGGAAGGCCATGAAAAGCCCAAGGACGATGCAAAACCAGGACGTCCCTCAACTACGTTCGAAGACGAAAACATCGGCCATGTGCATTCTGTTGTGCTCAGTGAACATTGTATTAACTTCATAATTGTACCAGAAGCAACTGGTTTGTGAAAGCTGTTCGTTCACCAAACTTTCACTAAAGCTACGAAAATTAAAAAGGGTGTTTGCACCAAGATGGAGCCGAAACTATAAACACCTGAGACAAATGTGTGAGGAGCCGGATGTTGCATTGACTAAAAAACTTGAGAAGGCCGCAATGAATTCTTGAAGTAGGTCGTAATTGGTGATGAACGCTGGATTTTCGAATATGACATCGAACTGAAGTCGCACAGAAGGAATTGGAGAAAATCTGCTAAATCGCTGCTAAAACGCTTAACAGAAGAGGACTTCTAGGAGCGCTTCCAACAAATGAAGAAGAGGTGAAACAAGTAAGTGTACTAACAAGCGTACTAGATTAGTTACTAACATGAAGATATTTGAAGATGACCACATACATGTGTTTGAAAGTTAGCAAAATTATTTTTTAACGTTCTGCACGAACTTTGGAGACAGGCCTGATACATTTATCTAAGACGCGGCTCACATGTAACGGCCGCTTAAAAGCCAACTGCAACGAAATTTCACTCGTGCTAAATTGACTATAAATGCCGTGCGTATACTTTGAAAGTAATCTTGGCAAATCCGCCGGGCTAGTAATTGCCTAATTTTGTTACTGCCGCTATTAAATAGAGCCCATGTAGACGAAGCGTGCACCTGGCAGCAAATCGGTAGCGATGCGGATATGGCGGATAATGAAGAGGCGTACGCAACTGTTGATCTCTCAATTGCGACGCCTAGGCAGCCAGGCGCATTGCTCGTTCATCATTTGCAAGTTTGCGGGCGTCTCTCTCGGCGTGCGTTCGCCTGTTGCGCTCGTGGTTTGAGCTATTGCAAAAATACCGATGCGTTTCTTGGGCGTCGGGTGCTCGAACACGTACTGGAACACGAGCAATAGATGTGCAATGCACAACGCTGAATAGAGGAAGGCCGAACGCACGTTACCAGTCCCAGCTTTCACAGGGAAACCGTGCATAGCGGCACAGCAGGCAATTGCGACGCGGACCAGCCAGCGCGTACAAAGCATGTCGACTACTGCAGCTCACGCAGCTGCAGAAGCTACATTTAAACAGCACAGTCACTCACCATCGAGATCTGCTTGGCAAACGCTTTCTCGCTGTTGACTGAAGGTACTATGTGCCGCGATTGCGCACGAAAACAAAGGTAACGTTCAAAGGACGATATTGTCAAGCCATCATTTCCGGTAGTGCATCATCTTCAAGATCTTTCTTGCGTCTCTACATCGGACGTGTAGATGTAGACGAACGAAATCCTTTCAGCCACAGCGCCAGAAACGAGCAGGAACGGCATGCTGCATTTGTCACGAAGGAGCACGCGAAGCGGTGGCCATGGTGTGATGCGGCTGCAAGCCATGCGAGAATGCAATGCCGCCAGAGCGAAGTACGCGAAGCTTCGTCATGGCCGTAGTCGGGCCTGTCTGGCCGTGCGTTTACGCACACTAAGCACCAAGCCCCTCCAGCCAGGCCGTGCCAAGCCTCAGCTACTCCTTTACTACAGATGGCGGTAGTTGTGCAATCGGTCGACGAGTCCGCCGCTTACAGCGTGCTATCCAGACGCCGGTGAAGTCGGATACGCCATGCCGCGGACGCTGACGCAGCTAAAATTTTACCCTGCGCTTTAAACGTGACCTACAGTAGCGCGGCGATCACTTGTTGCCGCAGCGCTAGCGGACAAGTGCGCGGCGGGCGAGCGAGTGCAACACGCTCGCTTCAGTGAATCCGAACAGCATGCTGCTGGTCAGCCAAGCTAGCGCGCGATGCACCCTGTTCCAGCTGCTCCGGCATGCGACAGGAGATGTTATATTCCCGCGCCAGCCTCACTATAGACTCTGGAGCATCCAATTTTCGCAAATATAACGTAACTAAGCCACGGTTAGATCGCCGTTCGCGTTAAACTGTACCACATCGTTTAGCGTGGTCACCCCAATGCACTCTTGGAGCCGAGGCAAAACGCATGGAGACCCTGCTGTTGAACGTAGACACAACCAGATATGGAAAACCGGCCGGCCTCGGGCAATACTTCGCATTAAAAGAACGTCGCAGGCGCGCTACGGCGTTATGACTGTGCACGGAGCAACTAAGTAAGTATACCATCTCCGTGGCTAGCAGACAGGTGGGACCTGTTCCCTGATACACCGGAACAGAACGCAAGTAAGGAAAGCCATAGATTCCTCTGGAAGATGCCTTGGGAAAGCGGAAAGCGCAGGCACTGCTTTTACACATTCTTGACTGTACATCACATCAGTCGGGCGATACTTGTGGTGTTTTTTACGGTTTCGGTAAAAAAAATATGTATTTTTGAGAGCTCGTTCTGACGCATTGACCTGTATTTCAGGCATAGAAGTTTGCACAAAGGCTGCTGCATGTCTGAATTAATTGAAACTAAGCTTTTTTGCGTGGTCGAAAATGTCGTTACATATGGCCTTTCGTCTATTAGTCTAGGCCCACGTTGGAACCGTCACTCAAGCACGGCGAAATTGCTGAGCGCTTGAGTTAAAAGGGGTGCGACGACGGTGCGTCTTCTTTCAAGCAATCACCCCTCCCGTATATATACTTATATTAATATATATATATATATCTCTCTCTCTCTCTCTCTCTCTCTCTCTCTCTATATATATATATATATATATATATATATATATATATATATATATATATATATATATATATATATATATATATATATATATATATATATATATATATATATATATTCTTGTAAACCCCGATGAAGATCCGTCCACTGGTCGAAACTATTGAAATTAAATACATGTTCTGCTTACCTTGTAGCATGGTTCAAGTTCTATACGTTTAAAAGGTAGCCGGTAGAATTTGTTTGCCTGGATGTATATATATGTGTACAGATAAATAATAAAGCTGTTGTGTTAACGCGACCGCTTTTAATTGTCAATATTCGCTTGAAATGTCTCGACGCGAGAGACCTTCACACGGTACTCTTACTTGTTCCTGACGATGTGCTGGCCGTGGCGACGATGAAGACAATGATCACGATGACGATGATGCCGACGACGGCAGCGAATATGAGCAGCGCCATGGTGTTAGTTTCGTCCTCGCTCGACAAGGTCTTCTTGCTGCAACAATCGCATACCCGGCCTATATGGACATGGACGCTGCAGCACGTTAACGGGTAAAGACTGGTTAATAAAGGTCGCCGCACCTGTGCGACATGTGCGCCACATATCAAAGAAACAATGATTTGGATGGTAATTGGATTTATTTGAGAGCGCCTTTTTTCTTCTTTTTTTTTAGTTTGGAGTGCTGACATAGAAAACCCAGCTACATGTGATTATAAAACGCGAATCGCGCGCGCACTCTGAGTGATCACTCGGTGTTGCTCAATTTGTTGCTAGTACAGTTACATACCCTACACATAGCGGTGGCCACCGGCCAGTTCGTAGTCACTGTCATTCACAAAATATCAGGCTTAGGAACACTTTCGGCTCATGCCGTAATTGTATTCATCAAAACGAAAGCCAAATGGCAGTTATCGCTTCGCCACCTTGGGCTCTGACTCTAAAACAAACGATATGGCACCCAGATGCTTAATCAACAAAATCAGCACCGTGTGCTTGTGTGCTTTAAAAAGTATGACATTTCACAACACAATGAAGAGGCAAAGGCCGACTTGAAGAAAGGGCTGTACTTCGGAATGGCATGATCATGTCAGCGCGGCCTCCCGTGTTGATCTGAAGAAAATGTCGTCCAGCAAGTACGCCAAAATGTAAGCGCGTCATGACGCAGACATGCTAGGATTACTCATTGCTAGGATTACTCGCAGACATGCTAGGATTACTCAAAAGGAAGGTTTTGAAACAACTTTAGTTGACATTACAGCTATTAAATTCTATCGCAAAGGGTGATTTGGTCATTTCTTGCTTTTATTTATTCTAAAATTCTAAACAAAACTTTCTGGTGATCGATATTATTGTGGAACACCAAGGTGGCAACAAATGCGGAGTACGACCGTATTTTTCGGCAGAAACAATCGCTGTGGCACATCTGGGTGTTTTCAAGGGTGATAAATCCGTTACAACAGAGAAAAGTTTTGTAGAGACTACCGAAGATGATCGTCAACTAAGCGAATGTAGTCGTGTTTCTAATTCCGCTGAAGTAACGGTTAACATCCCTGAATCACTGAAAGTTATTGAAAGTACCAACAAGACTTCAAAAGATGCTGTTTTTGATGCTTTACCGACGTTTCAATCTTTGCATGCGTGTCTTCATACAAGCAGATACACATTTTTGCCGAGGCATGTCTTTTTTCTTCTTTCTCGTCTTGGTGACTGAATTTTCGAGGAAGTACTACAGGCGTGTTAGAATAAATGTTTTGCGAAATTCGCACGCTGGTCAATTTTCTGTTATTATTAAATATTTTCGGTTGCCAGTTATATTTTCTTTATTAAAAAAATCACCGCCCAAGCAGCCCAGGCCGATGGTTAACCAGCGAAGCTGAAGCGTCTGGCCTCGGTGTGTATCACTGTTTTATTCCCGACGGTTCGTTAAACGATGGCTTTGGAGGCTGCCGCATCTTCGGTACGGAATTGCTGCTTGTGCTCGGCTGCACAAGCTTGTTCTGGTACCAGGACTGCAACATCGGCACGGCGTAGACGAGCTCGTTCCGGACTCTGCTTGCGGCTTTGCTAATCGAAAGCTGCCTGCTCCACAGGAGTGCGTTTGACGCGTGGCCTACCCGTGTCGGAGCCGGAGAGAAACTGCTGCGTGCGCGCTTAGCGACGACGGAGCAGCAACGACGTCACTACTGTCGAAACGAATCGCACGCCTCTCTCTCTCTCTCTCTCTCTCTTTCGTGCATGTGCTTGCTTCGGCGGAGTTTGCGGTGCGCAGGCGACAGATGGACGGATGAATCGGCTAGCCACATACAGCTTCGCTGTAATCCTTAAATTGAATTTTATTGATTTATTTGCTTTTGTTTAGTTTGCTGAAAAATGCGACGCAGTGCTGCCATCGACAACAGTATCGAAACCTTCAGACATCACAAAGATCTCGCGTGAGAGCACGTGCGTCTCAAACCGCTAGATGGCGTTCGGCCTCGATCACATGGCCGCACAATTTCATCCTCGGCGTCGACGAATGCACCCCGAATTCGTCGCGCGCTCGTTGCCGTCGCTGGCCTTCGACCAGCGCCACCTGAAAGACAACGCGTCTCGTGACTCGGCTGCGTGAGAGTACGTGACCTGCGTGACCTCAGCTCAACTCCGTTCAGCAGCATCCACTGTCCACGAAAACGGCCGAAAGAGCAAAAAAGGAAAGCTATTCCTATTAAAAAGCAGGGATCTTATGAGGCTTCCCTTAAGTACTTACTGCTCCGTGATTTCCGCGGAGGAAGAAAATAAACTCCACACTGATTTGGCTATCTGAGGCTTCGAAGGTGCGTAGAGAATTGTAGCACCATTTCTGCTTTGACGAGGAGTTCTGGCTGGTGCTGGAACTTCGGGTTGTTTGACCTTGTTTGACCAGGTCAGTTGTGGAACCGAGGCCACAGGCTCAGGAACGAGCCGACGAAGCACGAAGAAAGAAGCAATATACTGATCCGCTGTTTAGATGCTCTATTTACGAGGGCGAAGAGCTGGCGAAAGACTGCTAGTCTCAGCGCGCCTAGGTGCGGTCACGGAAGCCTCGGGCACGTCAATAGGAGCGTCGGCCAATTGACGTCAACCACTCCTCACGTGATGATCGCAAGACTACTAGTTCGTTAATTCTACCAAGGACAAAGTGACGTCATCTTGTAGCGCCAGTGAAGCCGACTCCCAGCAAGAAGCGCAGTTTCGCAAGGTTTTGTGGAGGAGCGTTGTTCTGAGGTGCAGAATTTGCAGGGTCCCCTGACTATCTCTCACGCTTTCAATGGCCACTTCCATAGCCTCTTCTCTCCACCGACACCTCATTCAGTCCAAATTTCTCCCTCATCTTCCTCTAACATCAATACATCTCGTCAAGGTGTACTTAACATGTTCCGCACGCTAAAAGTAAAATATTCTAATCGTGCAGATTGCATTCCCAACCCCTTGCTTCAGCGTTACGCTCAACCTCCAAGTAAATTTTGTGGGGTTGTTTTTCACGCTCCTTTTAATTTAGCAGTGCTCTCACATGATTGGAAATTAGCACATGTTGTTCTTATATTGAGAACAGGTGATCCGCATTCAGTCATGAATTATTCTTCAATATCCGTCATACCCTCTTCTTGTAAACGAATTGAACACGCTGTAGCTGACTGCATTAGTGGCTTCTTAAAGGAGCATGACATTTTATCACCTTTCTAACAGGGCTTGAGAAAGCGTTTCTCGTGGTCAGCCAATTAGGCAAAGCAATTCAATCTTTTGCTTCTATTGTTCACAAATCTGGCCAAGTATAAATAAGATTTTTGCATTTTCGAAGGGATTTCCATGTAGTTAGGACCGATAACCTTCAACCTTGAATTCCTTGGTCTTCCTAGCTTCCTGATATTCTGGGATCTTCCTTACTTAACGGACCGCAACAAGTTCGTAGTAAATGATGGGCAGCCGTCTGATCCTCATCCAGTGACCTATGGCGTTCCTGAAGGCAGCGTGCTTCGCCCAGAACTTTTTCTTGCATCATTTTAATTGCACAGTTGACGTAATAGATGCGTAAAGGTTGACATAATTGAGCAACAGAGGGGGATGAAAGTCAACTGCGATAAATCAATGGTTCCACGTATAACTAAGGAAAGAACACCTCTGAAATTGTCTTAATCTACTGGCCCAAACCACCTGACTGAAGTCAACGAATACAAGTATCTCAAAATTACAATTATTAAATGCCTAAACTGGCATAGCCATCATATTAACACCGCCTCTTGTGCTTTTAGAAAAATAGGCCTCCTACGCCATCAGCTTATAGTTGCATCCCCTGAAGTGAAGTCATTAACCTATACAACTGTTGTTTGACTCAAACTGGAATATTCTACCGTTATTTGTGTTTCCGTCACTATAGTTAATTCTTTTGAGAGGACACAGAAGGGCGCGATGCGCATTATAATTTTTTCTAATGCAGCCGAGAAGTGTCTGTAGCCGAGTTATCGTACTCTAATGAATTTCACACCTTTGAAGCGAGGCGAAAAATGCTGCAACTGAAATTCATATACTCCCTGATAAACCAAAAACGTTCTACATTGTAGCCCACACCTCACTCTTTCTGCATCCAGGAAAACCCGTCATTCCCACCCTCTCACTCTCTCTCCTTACACTGCCAGGAGAAATCGTCTTAAATTTTCATTTCTCCCCAGAACAATTGAAAAATGAAATGTCATACCTTTTCATTATCTTAAATATGCAGGCAGCCTCTCTTGAAACTCGCGTTCTCTGTAGTTAATGATACGCGTAACTTTGCTGTTTTGCCGTTTTTTATTTGTTTTCCTGAGGTTTCATTTTTTTCCTGCATTATTATGTTAGCGTTCTAGCTTTTTGTATCGCATATTTATTAGTGCACCTTGCCCCACCTGTTTGGGCCGCAATGCATATAGTACGGTGGAAAAAAACATCTAAAAATCAAGAGAGAAAGAATAGGCTGCAACTTAAGCATCCGAAGCTGATTTAATGCGATTAGGAAGTCTCTAAGTTAGTCCGCTAAATTAAAACTCTACCTTATTTCATATTGCTCTGACTTGTACCAACCTTAATCCACCTTAATCCCTCTTGTTATAATCTGCGTCAACACTAATCCACCTAAATCCACTCTAATGCACCTCAATCCATTTCGGGAGTGGGCCACGGCGTTCGTCCTACACCGACTCTGCTCAGCGTAACTTTTTAGCAGTGCGAGCCGCAGTCAGACACCACTCGGTCGCGCGGGTTTTCTTGCCGTCCGACGTTAACGCTGGACGTTCGCCGAATTTTCCACTTGGCGGGGCATACAGGGCTTTCGCCTTAAAAGCAAAAAGGACCCACTTGGAGGCCACTCGACTTCGGTATAGCCAATGCCTGCCGCGGGCCGGCCAGAAAGCCTCCGGGGACCGGGTCCGGCTCGTAGGTTGTAGTTTAAAGACTTATGGTTTAGAGTGCTTAGGTTTTGTTCCGGGCTTTTAGCTTCTGTGAAGAAACTGTATGCGGTCCATGGATTGGAAAGTAACTAGTATGGTGAAACGGTAAAACGATAAAAAGCTGAGCCACGTGTTTGTTTTAGAAGGGCTCAGCCAGCGGCTCCTAGATGGCAAGACTGCGCTCTGCTTTGCGGCATCGTGCTACTCGCACCGAAATTTCCGTTTCGAAGCCCGGCTCGATGAGCGCGGTGAGGTCAAAATCACCGCAGCTTAAACCGGAGCCGCCCCATTAGATTTTATGGTAGTCGGACAAGGTAGCATGACGTCACGGATCGAAGTGCAACGGCCTTGTGCCATCTAGGCTCAGCACCGCAATCGTACTGCGTCCAAGCATTCAGCTCGTCAGCACGCCCAACAGTGGCTAAATAGGATTCTCAAGGCTCTCAAGGCGTATTATTTCTAACGGATAACAGGCTGCGTAAATCTGTCGAGGGATAAGTCCATAAATAAATTATACAATCGAACGTTGATTCATGTCCCCATGACAACTGGTGGAGGGTTTGGGAAGAAAGCTGTGAACTGTTGTTCAGCTGGGCTCCAATCCTTGGACCAAGAAAAACCTAATGATTACTAGGCAGCACACGTGAACTTTAGGAGAGAGGAAGAATAAAATCATACAAGGCAAGCGCGTACACTTTATAAAAAATGATGAAGAAAGAAACATTCATGCGAGAATTAATAAAATGGCTCAGCATAAGAAATATATGCATGGCAGATGACACGAGTGCCCAAGCAATATAACCAGCACTGAAAATAGTGCAATACACAAAATTTTGCGAAATGGGGGTAAAAAACCGTATCAAATAACTAACATCTAGCAGTAATTAACGTCAGCGCGAAAAAAAAATATTCAAGCTTAGGAGATGGGCGACTATAAGCATTTTAATTTCGCGCCAGGTACATGGGAATATTACATATTTTACATAAGAATGGAATGGTATTCCCTTTGGATTCGTATGCGTTTTGAAAATGTGCTGTTTGTAGCTGTCGAAGTTCTGTTCGAAAGCAATTTCCCGTATTTATCATCGTATTGAGCATCGTGTTGATTATAGAAATTCCGCATCATCCCGTATTGACCATTGAATGAAGGTTGGGGCACCTCTGTGTAAAAGCAATGCATACCTCGAAGCCTTCATTCCGAAAGCACGTTAACACTTTAATCGCCTTCCGGCCTCCGTTGTCGCTATCGCAGATCATGATGTGTTCAAGTCGGCTACCTGTGATCATGTGCTGCCTCATTAGTCATTCTTTTTTTTTTCTTTTGCTATTGCCACTCCTCTCTGTAATGCCTGTACGGCCTTGAAAGCAAATAAATGAAATGAGAGAAAACAATTGTTGCAGTTTACCGGGTAAAAGAATGATGCAAGTGAAGACCCTTACAAATAATTCTGCTGCTGAACAACCAATGTTGCGCACACGAACCATTTGCTATGGAAACGCATAAATGTGATCACTTCTGGAGGATCGTCTGTTCTCGGTAAATAAACATGTCTCACCTTAGGCACCGACAAATTTGCTGATTGAATTGAGGCGGAGCAATTTATTGTTTGGCATGCGCAAGCTTCTTTGGATTCCTCTAGAGAGTGCGTGGTGGTGTATTATTACGAGCAGCGGGCTACTACGTGAATCTGATGACGCGTTGTTCCTCTGTTTAATTACGGTTGTGGCATGGTGCACCATGTACTATCAGCGTCAAATCAAAGTTGAACACACCCGCCGTGGTTGCTCAGTGGCTATGGTGTTGGGCTGCTGAGCACGAGGTCGCGGGATCGAATCCCGGCCACGGCGGCCGCATTTCGATGGAGGCGAAAGCGAAAACACCGGTGTGCTTAGATTTAGGTGCACGTTAAAGAACCCCAGGTGGTCAAAAATTTCCGGAGTCCTCCACTACGGCGTGCCTCATAATCAGAAAGTGGTTTTGGCACGTAAAACCCCAAATATTATTATATTATTAAAGTTGAACAGCGGAGCGCGTGGCCCAAGCATAAGTGAAGATATAGTGCGCACCGTCCAGTCATCACCATTGACAGGCGCGCACATCCAGTTCGGCCGCTCTGCACGATCCCCCTCTAGTGAGATAATTTCGCTTCAGTTCTGGTTCGTACATTTGAAAGGGAGAAAATAAAAAAAATAAAAATGAAGCTAAAATATTGCAGTTTACGGCGAGTCTTGTCGCACAGATGGCCGCCAGTGCTGTCGGCGCGAACAGCGGTGCCCGTGGGTGCAGTTTGCACCGTCATCGCCCGCGCCTTGCGGGCGAATCTACCTTGTGATGACGGTGCAAACTGCACCCACGCGCACCGCTCTTCGCGCCGACAGCAGTTGCGGTTCTGTGTCCTGTGCTTCTCATTCTGTTCTTATTATGCGTTTGTAATCTTTATAAAATATTGTTTCCAATAACACGTGCATTGTCCAACAGTCTGTGGGTAGTGCGATTGAGAAATTATTGCTGAAAAAATTGCTCTATTTTTGTTTCACTAGGGAGACGGCCAAAGCGTCGCTCTATTCTCCTTGTACAGGAGAACAATTTGTACGCAAATGAGGAATTTAACTCACTCTTTACAGAGGTCGACAAAAGGTTTCTGCCTGAGAAGATAGAAGACGGTTTGACACGATAAACAGCAAATATCAAGCACTTTGGAAGCGAAAAATTCAGCTAGACATGCCGCATCCACGCTTCACAAGGAAACGATTGCTTATATGATGAAAAAGCGGCAGTGCAAATTCGAACTGCTTAGTAAGTGAGCTCACACTTGGTAGAAGTTTACAAAGTGAAACTTGACGCTTGAAGACGTTTTGCAAAGACCGACAACAAATATTTAAAAAATCATGGCAGCAGAAAATTCTGTACGAAGTGCAGCAGCCATACTTCACTTCAAGAATATCTGCATGCACTACCGTTCTCAGATTTTCCTTCCTTTCTCCAGCTACAGCCTTCAAGTCATGGTTAGTTGGGAGCAGTCCAAGCTCAGACTTGCGACTGGCTTCATTAATGCAGTGCTCACATGTGCTCTTTGCGAGGAGCAGGAACATAGCGCCTGAGCGCATTTGAGAAAATAATAAGCTCCTCCTCAAGCGAAAAAGTTTGATGTGGCTGCTGCGATGCCATGCTGTGTTTCCCCCTGCACCTAAAATAAGAAAACCTGCTTCTTTTGCAAACGAATTCACTCCGCAAGACGCCTCCAACCAAACAGCCATATGCTGTGGAAGAAGAGCAGACGTTTTAATGGAGCTGCGTAGCTGCAGTGTGCTTGTGTCAGTTCTCACTAATGAACAACGAAGTAATGGGCAGCAGCAGTTCTCGACCACATAGCATTCTCCTCGCCTTCCATGTGACGATACTAGTATAAACAGAGTCCTGGTTGTGATCTTTCAAGGGTTTAAATGTAGAGCCACCGTGCGGTAATTGCGAAAGCCTAGTTCAATGTCTAGTAACCGTGTAGATAGCTAGGCGGTTCACGTGAAGTGTGACAAATTGGGGAGCATTTGGAAGTGCTCCCTGGAGGTGCGTAGTTACCTGGGTGTTTGGGATGGGTGGCAGGACGAGTGAAATTGGTGTGCACGGCTTCTCTCCGTCGTAAGGATAAGTTTTAGGCACTGTAATAATCTGCAACCAGTAATGTTCTTTTGGTCGAGCAAAAAATGAGAGAATATTTCCGAAGACGACCACAAACAGACTCGTGGTAGACGAGCAAAGGCAATTGTCACTGCCAGAAGCCATTCTTGCGTGTCAATAGAAGGAAGCAGCGAACGGATGATACAACTACGCCACGTTCGCAAGTGACGTAACTGAGCTGCCTTCATAGATTTGTAGCTGTCATTGATGTGACCACACCAACAGTCTCCAGCAGAAATACAGCGATAAATACGCCGCACTTCCACTGTAAAATGGCCGTAATATCACACGACGCGTACTGTGTGAATGAAAAATGTGAGTGCACAATCGTTTGTCCATCGTTAATGTTGAGTTAACTTGATGCCAGTGCAGGGGTCATAATAAAAGCGCCCGCGGCTTTCCAACATTGCGCGTGCTTTATCCTTCAACGGCTTACTCTGAACGGTTCCTTGGCATTTTTTTAAGTCCAAAAGTGCACTAATGAAATACTGGCGAAATCCATTGTTGCTGCGCAAATCCTGACACGCCTCCGTATACCTCAATCTGCATTGAGCGACTGTTGCTATTTGAAGCCCGCGACAGTACATGCATGCACTCTGGCATCATCCACCTGCACGGAGATTTCAAGTCCATCAAAATAGATGAAAGCAGCGTGCGCCGTCTGCCTTGTTTTGTGGTACCGTTATTGAGTGCCCTTTCGTTCACTACATGCTACTTGGTAGACAGCCTACTCCCCTGGGAATTTCCTCGCGCCCTCATTTGACTGCGCCTTATCAGGTGCGCTAACATTTTTCTATAGTCGACTTCTTGCCTTCTAGTTCTTCTTGTCAGTTCGGGGACTTACCCCAGTAGCACATGGCCATTCTGGGAACTGGCCAAGTAGTTCACATACATCGTGCTGCATGTCCGTTGCTTATACCAGTGGTACATGTCCGCTGGTGTACTTCTACAGTCGGCAAGAAGCCAGCAGCCAGCAACCGCAGAGGGGGGAAAGGGCTTCGTTTTAAAAATCTCGAAAAAATAATAGCGCTGAATTTAAATGTAGCTTTCCTGTAACCATTAAAATGGCATAAGTCACTTTAGTACGGATAAGAGTGTAAATCACTACTAGTTTAGAGGCATCCAATCAGGTTTCATGAGAAGTTCGACATCATGGGTTGCATACCTGCCATTAGTTTCTTTTTTTTTTCTTTTGCATCAGGAGGCCCTTCACTCTTTGATACTCAGCACATCTGCGTCTGCGAAATGTTTCAATCGGTTTAATGATATAACGAGTCTTGAATAAGATGACGATATCAGTAATCGAATGATTTTTCTAAATATTACGTGCAGCCTGATTTGCCCCAAAGCACTTTTATTCCAATGTTTTCAAATGTTTTCCAATGTTTCAAATGTTTGTTGCGTGTTTTGAGAAAACACATACAAATTTGGAGTGCGTAAATGCACTCAGTCATACTTGGTGACTGAAAGGGCTGCGCTGCTATGCCCGTGCGATACGACGCATAGAGCGACACATGAAACTAAAAAGTAGCAGACCTGCGTAGCAGGCATCAGTAGCAGCTTCGCTTTGCGTGCTCTTCACTCATAGACCAAATACTTTACATGAAATTGCCCGTCAGGGCAGCCGTTCGGAAAGCACGTGGTGCAACACGATACTTGCGCCGCTATGCCCGGGAAACTACGCGATGCCGCAATAAACACACGGAAGACACGGTTTTCCTGTGCTTGTCGCTTCGGGATGCCACACATGGCGACCACTCAAAGCACGGCGAATAAAGCAGTTTTCTTTAAGGATTAACGTAATAGCAAGATAAACCTGCGAAGCGATGCGTTGTCAGCGTTATGCACTTGTGAACTATTTTCACGTCCATGTAGCGATCACATTTGCTAAAGACGTGCGACTTACATATAGTTAGATATTCCGATTTGAACGCGGGAAGATGCTTCACAATGGGGTATCGGTCTCTAATCCTGGTAAAAAGAAACCTCGAATTGTGGGAATAATCTCACGTGTTCTTGGTCAACAGATCAACATGAATTATACAAAACGCATGTTCGTATATATACAAAACGCATATTGACGAACTATTTCATATACGAGATGTTTTCGGCAAAATATAGTAGGGGGATGTACTTTTATCAATCCATCGTAACGATGACTCCTTGCCCTCACACCGGCATTTGAGCTTTATACTGCAAAGGAAAAAAATGAATGCTTAGTTACAGCAGTTAAATAAAGATATATGATTGCATTAAATAACCGCAGGCACAATAGTAACGTTTGAAGAGACCAGTACCGTCCAAACCTGCGGTGTTGTGCAGGTTAATGAGGTAGCGGCTTGTGTTGCCAATAATTGTGGCTACATTACGGCGCACGTGAGATCAAAAATACGAGTCGTGGCTCACCTGTATCATTACCCTATTATCCTAGATACGGTCGTATGGAATGCCCGCGTTGAAGTTTGATAATCTAGCACTAATCAACGTAGAAGTGACGATGAATCGTGTTAGGATATTTATTCAAAGCACAATAATAAACACGCCTGTTTGTACTATGTACTCTCGCCAAAATTCTTTCAGCAGTTACGCCACTGCAGTGGTGCCTGTGGACTGCACCGATAGCGATTTCCTCATGAAACTTGCCGCATGAAAAAAAAAGAAGTTTTTATTCCATGTGGAATTACATTCATACTCCTTTGACATAAATGTCTCTGAAGTTTTGGAGCAACACGAGGCATACAAGGTTTCCGAATGATCACCCATGTAGCAGCCGTCGTCACTTGATGTTCCTACAAAAAAAAAATTACCGACGATTACGTTACTTCCTAATGCGAAATTTGAGCGCAGCAAATAAGCTGTTTCACCTTTTCGATAGATTGAGGCAAAGAAATCGAGCAACACATGTATGCGCTATCACAGAATTTTTTTTTTTATTTTTCACACGTATTCCTTTAACAAAGACTCCACTAGCAGTTCTTGACAGTCATGAAGGAAGCTTTGTGGTCGGAGAAATAGACTGATATATGTTCGACTTGGTACACCAATGCTTGATTCTCAAAGACGAGATCTATACAAGTGCCTCGCGAGGTTGTCACAGCCGTGGGACGCGTTACGAGCGAGAGGAACGGGATGTTCTCCCGCATAAGTGTTAGGAAATTGCTGTTTGTCTTTATGTCAACATTAAAGTCCCCCACTACTAACATCGGTGTGGATCGATGGACGGTTAATGCGAGTTGCAGGAAGTGCACGACGTCTTTCGTGAGTGCGGTAGGGGCGAAGTAGGCAGCTACTACCAGCAAGCCGTTGGGCAACTTTGCGGCGCACAGTTCGCCAACTTCAAAGTTCGAGCCGGCGCTTTGACAACCGGAGACTCGCAGGAAGGGGTGGGAGGGGGGCGGCGTGTACACCCAGCGGCAAACGATGGGGGCAGAAGCGCGTGCAGCAAGCGGACAACACGATAAAGGGAGGAGGGAAGAGATAGCAGCGACTGACTGATGCCGCTGACGCCGATAGTGAGTCAACCCCAGCTGCGGAGTTGGTTTCAGGGACAACGCCGCCGATGCCGACACAAACAATATGATACCCTCGCTTCCGCAGCGCTAAGAACCAGGGGGGGGGGGGGGGGGGCCCTTTCCTCCTCTTTCTGCATGGCGGCGACGGTGTTCTATGCAGTCACGTTATCTTGACTCTCTAGCGGCGTCAGCGGCATCCAGCGGTATCAGTCTGTCGCTGCTAGCGCTGGGGGGATGAAAGGGGGGCGGAGCTGGTTACGAGGCCGACGACAACGCCGACGCGAAACCCAGGAACGGACGCCAAAGAGCTGCGCTCTAAAAAAAAAGGAACATGCGCAGTGAGTGATTGATACACTCTGTAGAAAAGTTTACAAATAGCGCACCCAGATCTCCTTGCGCACCCAAAGTCAAAACCTTTGCTTGCGTGATTTCGTGATCCTTTTGCGTTCTTTTGTAAGTCCAGAGGCGTAACGTCGCCTGGGTGCATAAAGCCTATAGGGATCCGTATTACACAATGTCGTCGATGAATGAATTTTGCGGCACACCATGCCATTTATTTAGAAGGCTTACAATCGGCGTCAAAACTTTAAGGTACGCGGGATCTAAATAAAAAAAGAAAAGTCGAAACCTGAATGTATTTTTCCAGCCTGAGTACGCAGCCTCAATTTCGTGGCTTTTTTTTTTTTTAACCTTGGAGCCGGATTCTCATGACCACAGATACCGTCGATACGCCCAGAGGATGTGAACATGATGTACCTCAGTGCTGCTTAATTAATGCCGGCACGCACAGAAACGCCCTAGACGAGCTGGTAGCGGCGCAATTAGCCGCATATTTGTCATGTCACGGTAGTCTGCAGACTGAATCCCTACTGCATGGTTGCAGCTAGTCATGTGCATCCAGCCTTACTAAAGTGCAGATTTGGTACGTTGCAAATAAGTTCGGTGGACGCCCTCCAGGTAGACAACGGATCGTGAAAGGAAGAAAATTTTCATTCACGTGACTGTAGCGCGAATCCTGTAGAAAAAGCCTGACTGTAGAAAAGGGGGGCTCTATGGGGCAGGGGGATGGGCACCGGTGCTCTCTTCTTCCTCGAGGTGGATTGTTCCCTAGTTCGGCTCTGCAAAGAGGAGGTCAGGCCCTTCCTTTTCCCTAAAAAATATACGATTACCTGGCTTTGGATTCCTGATCTATAGTGTGTTGGACTACAATCTGACATTTTGCACGTTTTCTTTTTTCTTTTTTTAACGCTAAACTTGCGCACAACCTAGAGAGACTGTAGATTTTACTTTGCCATGGCTGTAATTCTTTAGTTTTATTTTGAGTTCATTGAAGGAAGTTCGCCGTTAATACGTAGAAAGTTTGTCACCTCAGGGAAGTTAGCCATCTATTTTTCCCTACCACATACAAAGGGACAAGCTGTCCATGGCATCATCTTATAAATCTGTTGGCGTTTACCTTACAACAGGCCTCCCCTGATTTGATCACATCACTGCTGCTTGCATAAAAACCTCAAAAACATTACGGTATTTACGCCGCAACCTCTGTCACTGCCCCTCTAATGTTCGCAAATTATCCTAAATTTCGTCCACCGACAACGTGAATGTGCCTGATCTGTTTGGTCCCCTTCCGCTCATTATCAGATTAACATGCTTGAAGCAGTTCCGAACTGAGTCGCTCGTTACATTTCAAGGAAGTATGCCAGTCAGTCAAGTGTGACTCAGCTTAAACTCGACCATTCCCTTCAATCATTAGTCAATCGCCGTCAACTGTCTCTCACATGTGCCTATTTCACAAGTACGTCTGCAGTAATAATATATTCTCGTTGCCCCTTGCACATCACGCAGGGCGCATAATGACCTCAGCTTCACGTGCTTCTTTGGTAACACGAACGCTTTTAGCATATCCGCACTTCCACAAGCCATCCGCATTTGGAATGACCTTGCCGATGATATCGCCTCTGATCATAACCTCAGTACGTTTCGCCATAAGCGTGAGGTACATTTTTTTTTTTTTTTTGCGGTAGCCCTGTAACACAATTTAGTTAAGTTTTTGTTTTGTTAGTTTTGCGACGCTTTCCGTGTTTGTCTTCACTTGCAGTCAAACTGCTCTATTAGTGCTTATTTCGCAAACGTATTATGTTGGGTTGCGTTTTCTTTTTTTCACAGGCATTAAAACCATCTTTTATATTTTGCAATTTACTTTGTTGCATTCCGTTGTCTTGTTCCCTTTTTTTTGTAACCCTGTTCCGTACGTGTTTGCTTCTACTTTCATTGAATTACCCCCCTTACGCAACGTCCATGCCCTGCGAGAAATTTTTAAATAAATCAATCAATAAACAAACCAAAGAGCTTTTACGTGACGTCATTGGAACACAATTGCGAACTAAGCGCCATTGTAGCGCCAGGCTCACCAGTATGCCTCTGCTGGTTGTTTGAAGCGGCGTAGCGCACCTATGTATCCCTTGTGGGGACGTGGATGTCTGCGAACACTGTGGCGACGTCCTCGAAAGGCTGGTTCAACCGCGCCGGATCCTGTGGTAAGTGGGCAAGTGTAGGTTATCCACTGCGACACACTGTAAGCGAATAGTTGCCCGTAGAAATATGCCTTAGAATAATTCGTCTGCAGCATTATTTCTGATGATCGTCTTCACTCTGATGATCGCGTTCACTTGCTTGACCCTTGGACACTGAATTGCTTCGTATATGGAAACCGGTGTCTATGGTTCTCGCCGAATGCATCTAAGTGTTGATTCGCTCTAAAGAATAAGCACCAGTAGTGATTACGGCAAACGTAAGTTTTCGTAGATCTCCCAGTGAGTGAATTACATATCGCTCGAAATAGTGTCGCTGCTCAAACTCGTAGCTCTGGGATAATATACCATTCCAATTCCATCCTCTTTTGCTAACAGTCAGCGCATTAGACGAACGATCTAACTTTGTAGGATATTTCTCGTTCGCTAACGGAGGATGATAACGAAATGAAATCGATAGCAATATTCATCACTACATGCATGCTCCCTGCCGTAGAGGTTGTATATTTGTATGGGCGACAAATATAACAAAAAGAAACCGCATATACTGTCATAAATCGTCAAGAAAACTCAACGAACAGACTAAGAGAAGCACGAAGATATTGAGTGATGCATAATTACCAAATAATTAATTAATTATTAATGCACTTTAATTACGCCCTCAAGGTTATTATGCATGCGGCTGAATTGCTTTAAACTGAACACTCATTTAAACTGAATATTGAAAAATCAAATTCTAAAGGAAAAGCAATTATCGGCAGCAAGCGATAGCCGAGCAAGTAACCTCCTATTATTACCGCGTGAACTGCTCTGCACATTCAAGTGCAGATTGGTTTTCTTTCTCTACCGATTTAGTAAGTGCCACTCAAGCCTATGTCAGCCCATGCGTAATATCCATAAAATTGCACGCCTCCTGTAGAACCTGACGGCTTCAATCTACTCGCGACCCACAAGTTGAAGCTGTTTCGCATACAACGTGTATATTGTGTGTCACGTGTTGAATGCTGTAAGCCGCGCACTCCTCCTACATTTGTACTGTGTGCTTCCAATCAGTTTGTAATTATGTCGCGGCCCGCCAGTTAATCATTACTGGATGCGATTGTTCTGAAGAGGTTAATTCTTTAAGAGGCAGTGCTAGAGCCTCCGAATAAGACAACACTGTTTGCTATTTGTGTGTCGTTGTGTATTTCGCTGCCTTTTACTCTGAAATTAGACAGTGAGAAATTGGGGAGAGCATGAAACGAAATACACAGAACTGAAGAAAAAAAATACATGTGACAAATAGAGCCAAACAAACGTAGTCAGACTAAAAATAATTTTGTTCCCAAAGAGGTCCTTAGTTGACTTGTAAGATTGGCTGGTTCACACGAGTGGTCACTGCGTTCTGTTTTGGAAAATTATTAATTGCGATAATGCGTGAACGTGCTTATCTGGTTTGCTTGTGAAGTGAGGAGTACTCTGTATATTACGTTGTATAGGCTGCGCAATAGCACTCAGAGGGACATCGTGTTCACTTGGATTCGAATACAAAACGTGCTACGCTGGATTACCGGAGCCATATGCTTCATGGTGTAGCGTTGTGGCTGGCGCACCTGCAAGAAAAAAAGAAGGGAAAGAAAGGTTCCTAAGTTACAGCAAGAGAATTTAATTGTGCAAAATAGGGTATACTTAAAACCACGAATGAAGTACTACGTGAAAACGTGAACACTATGTCTTTATAGTAGCTGCTAAACAGAGACAAAGTTAAGCACGAATTTTGTCAATCAGAAACCCCTATTTTTAACCACGTATATTGTTGTCCTAGTACATGGCCGCGGAGGCGATTGAAATCATGTGGCTAAAAAAAATCCTCTATGTAATTTGCCAAGAAACAATGGTGACAGGCAGAAAACAGTCAGTCGTAACCAGCCTGTTCGAAATACTTCCTTTAGAATACTTCGTTTTGTTCTAAAAAGAGTATTTGTGTTTTGCTTGTATGAAAAGTATTTGTTAAGAGCATTATTTCACGTTAAAGCGTGCAGTAAAAGAAAAGTCAAACTACAGTCGAGAGTTTGGCGGATTACTATTTAGCTAAGGGATACACAAAGAAGGAAAATGAAAAGTTGCTAACATAATGTATTAAAGAAAAATGAAAGAACATTTATATTATTTTTCTTATTCTCGCCAGCGCTTGTGTAGCTCAATATAATTTCAATATAGCTTGATAAAAGTAGCTGACCAGGCTTTGAAAATTTACGCAGCAACCTGGCAGCAACAACAGAATCAAATCATGGGGCAGCACGAACGGCTTTTCGTTTGGAGTAACTGTGGCGATGTTGCTTTATATTGCTCTAAAGAAGTACATTAGGTTGCAAGAAACCTGTGACTGTGTGGATTTAAATGCAGACAAAGCCAACATATTAGGCTGGGTGCTTTTTTTTTTTTACAAGTGGTATTCTTGTTATGCAGAAAAGGTCAGTTACAAAGCCTGTGCGGTGTGCAATGCCTCCGTAAGCTAAAATATGCACAATAAAACGAAAGGATGGTGGTAACACAGCACTGAAGTTTCTTCACCGCGTTTCCATGACTTCATGAATTTTTATAGCGCTTGCTCTGCACTAATAAGTTCTTCATAGGAAAATACCGGTGACATTGCATTTTCAGCTTACAAGACTCATGATAAAATATTTTAAGATTATAAAGCGAAAGAAGTCGCGATTTCGCTCGAAAGGCGAAGCAGCGATTGTAATAACAAATCCTATAAGCATAGCAGTTTTGTGGGCAGCATAAACTTGTAAACACTCTCTTACTAAGTAACAAGCATGGTGTCAGCGCGCACAGGCAAACATGCACCCATCACGCTCGATGACCGCGAACACACGCTGTCCAAACGCTGGAGTGAGGAAGCGCTGCAGTAGTAGCTGGCGAAGTGACCTACGTGCTATCTATCGCTCCAACGAAATACTGAGCGGTGGGAACACAGTATACGCAAAGCTACGAACCGTCAGCCCTCCTGTACTCTGCCCCCAACCCACCCACACTCTGTCCCCGAAGCAGATCGCTTTCAAGATAAAGCCCGCGCGCGAGCCCGCGACCGCGCCATACGGAGTTGCTGCTGAAGCACTGCGCAGCGAAGCACTGAAGTTGCTGCCCCCCCCCCCACACCTCCCCCCCCCCCCGTTTTTTGCGCGCGACGGAAGACGGCACGCTTCCTCTCGGCTGCCCTCCCTTGCGCACGCGAGATGGAGCCATGATCGTCAGCTCACTCTCGCAAGCTTTCACTCGCACATACAGCATACGGTGTGCGGCGATGGTGTTACCGCCCTTGGACTTTATGCGGAAGATCGCGGCGACGGAACACACGAAAGTTCATGTGCTTGGAGTGTCTTATTCTTTTATTGCTATCGCAACAAAAGAAAGACAAGTCTACCTATTTACGCTTATATTTAAATTTTTTTGTATATATTTTGTGCAGTTGACAACTGTCATTCAACCATCACGAGGTCTACTTGCCTTAGTTAAATAAAGATTCTTCACAATTTCTAAACTTGCTTACGCAATGAAATAATAATTTTGGCTGTGACATATTTGTTTTTCGAACAAACGCGTCCGGTGCATCCGCTTTCCTGATGAGAGACAGAATGTCAGCCGGTTCATGGCCGGTGTGTCACCGCGACAATGAATTGCTGGCACCTTCCTACCGTAGAGTTGCAGTATCTGATTCGTCCTAGTTCCTTGTAATGGTTCTAGTCATGTTTCCTGAAACGGTGCATTATGGCGCGGTTTCGTCCATTACTTCTTTAGTAGTTCCTGTCATCTACAAGTAATCGTTTGACACGTCTCAGAAGAGATGCTCTGTTACAACTATTTTCCGTGTAGGTGTTGAATTGCAACCAATGGCGCGACGGGGCTGGCAATGTACTTATATTACACATGATATACTTGTTGCATGGGTATTCGGATGCTGGAAATTCAATTCAATAAGAATAGTCGAGCAAGGCAGCAACCGATTATGGAATTGGTTATTGATTAGTTTGCCAATTGCAAATAACGTTAACATGAAGTTTAAGCGCAGTTCATTCGGTAAAAAGAAAATAAGGAAGAAAAGTTAGGCTTGTAGAAATATATTTGATGTGTGCGTGTAATAGTACCACCAGAGGTCAGAAGTCAGAAATTTACAACCAGAGGTCAGAAAAAAATAAGGTAAATTAAACACAAATGGTTTCAAGTAAAAGGTGAACCACGATAATGACATGGAAACAAGTTAACAGCAAGTCATCGCAAAGCAAGTCACCGCAATACACGTGCAATGCGTGAGTGCTGTCGTGTGGTATTGTGTTCTTTCAAGCAGAGAAGCGTGATGCTGTAGCATGGCCCATTGTAATAAATGAACGAAAACACGGACCGACTGGCTGAATCATAAATCAAAACAAATTTATATGTAGGCTCCCTAAATGAGAGTCACGCCTAATTGAATTACTCAAAATTATTGAGCGAAAGCTACGTGCCCTGTGCGTCCCCTCGGGAACTGGTGCCTCTGCGTCACAAATGCGGAACTTTTCTCAAGTAGAATAATTCGGCACATTCAGAACATTCATTATTTGCAAAAAAATGGTGGAAATAGAACGAGAGTGGTGCATGAGAAATTCATATAATGTTGCAGAATGCCCGTGCAAACGCGTATGTAAAAGAACGAACTGTGTTCATGTGAGTGCGGCCATGAAAAGCCATGAAAACCACAAGGAAGGCCATGAAAACCACAAGGACGATGCAAAACTAGGACGCCCCTCAACTACGTGCGAAGACGAAAACATCGGCCATGTGCATTCTGTTGTGCTCAGTGAACATTGTATTAACTTCAGAATTGTACCAGAAGCAATTGGTTTGTGAAGGCTATTCGTTCACCAAACTTTCACTAAAACTACGAAAATTAAAAAGGGTGTTTGAACCAAGATGGAGCCGAAACTATAAACTCCTGAGACAAATGTGTGACGAGCCGAATGTTGCATTGACTAAAAAACTTGAGAAGGCCGCAATGAATTTTTGAAGTAGGTCGTAATTGCTGATAAAACCTGAATTTTCGAATACGACATCGAACTGAAGTCGCACAGCAGGAATTGGAAAAAATCACTGCTAAATCGCTGCTAAAACGCTTAACAGAAGAGGACTTCTAGGAGCGCTTCCAACAAATGAAGAAGAAGCGAAACAAGTGTGCTAACAAGTATACTAGATTAGTTACTAACATGAAGATGTTTGAAGATGACCACATAAATGTGTTTGAATGTTAGCAAAATTATTTTTTAACGTTCTGCAAGAACTTTTGAGACAGGCCTGACACATTTAACTAAGACGCGGCTCACGTGTAACGGGCACTTAAAAGCCAACTGCAACGAAATTTCACTCGCGCTAAATTGACTATAAATGCCATGCGCATAGTCTGAAAGTAATCTTGGCAAAGCCTCAGGGCTAGTAATTGGCTAATTTTGTTACTGCCGCTATTAAATAGAGCCCCTGTAGACGAAGCGTGCACCTGTCGGCAAATCGGTAGCCATGCGGATATGGCGGATATTGAGGAGCCGTACGCAACTGTTGATCGCTCAATTGCGACGCCTAGGCAGCCAGGCACATTGCTCGTTCATCATTTGCAAGTTTGCGGGCGTCTCTTTCGGCGTGCGTTTTCCTGTTGCGCTCGTGGTTTGAGCTATTGCGAAAATGCTGATGCGTTGCTTGGGCGTCGGCTGCTCGAACGCGTACTGGAACACGAGCAATAGATGTGCAATGCACAACGCTGAGTAGAGGAAGGCCGAACGCACGTTATCAGTCCCAGCTTTCACAGGGAAACCGCGCATCGCGGCACAGCAGGCAATTGCGACGCGGACCAGCCAGCTCGTACAAAGCATGTCGACTACTGCAGCTCACGCAGCTGCAGAAGCTACATTTAAACAGCACAGTCCCTTACCATCGAGATCTGCTTGGCAAACGTTTTCTCGTTGTTGACTGTATATAGGTACTGCGTGCAGCGATTGCACACATAAACTAAGGTAACGTTCAAAGGGCGATATTATCAAGCCATCCTTTCCGGTAGTGCATCATCTTCAAGATATTTCTTGCGTCTCGGACGCGTCGATGTAGATGAACGAAATCCTTTCTGCCACAGCGCCAGAAACGAGCAGGAACCGCATGCTGCATTTGTCACGAAGGAGCACGCGAAGCGGTGGCCATGGTGTGATGCGGCTGCAAGCCATGCGAGAATGCAATGCTGCCAGAGCGAAGTAGGCGAAGCTTCGTCACGGCCGTAGTCCGGCCTGTCTGACCGCGAGTTTACGCACACTTAGCACCAAGCCCCTCCAGCCAGGCCGTGCCAAGCCTCAGCTACCCTTTACTACAGATGGCGGTGGTTGTCTAATCGGTCGACGAGTCCGCCGCTTCCAGCGTGCTATCCAGATGCCGGTGAAGTCGGATACGCCATGCCGCGGACGCTAACGCAGCTAAAATTTTACCCTGCGCTTTAAACGTGGCCCACAGTAGCGCCGCGATCACTTGTTGCCGCAGTGCTAGCGCACAAGTGCGCGGCGGGCGTACGAGCGTAACACGCTCGCTTCAGTGAATCCGAACAGCATGCTGCTGGTCAGCCAAGCTAGCGCGCGATGCACCCTGTTCCAGCTGCTCCGGCATGCGACAGGAGATGTTATATTCCCGCGCCAGCCTCACTATAGACTCTAGAGCGTCCAATTTTCACAAATTTAACGTAACTAAGCCGCGGTTGGATCGCCGTTCGCGTTAAGCCGTACCAAACCGTTTAGCGTGGTCACCCCAATGCGCTCTTGGAGCCGAGGCAAAACGCATGGAGACCCTGCTGTTGAACGTAGACAACCAGATATGGAAAACCGGCCGGCCTCGGGCAATACTTCGCATTAAAAGAACGTCGCAGGCGCGCAACGGCGTTATGACTGCGCACGAAGCAACTAACCAAGTATACCATCTCTGTGGCTAGCAGACAGGCGGGACCTGTTCGCTGATACACCGGAACAGAACATAAGTAAGGAAAGCCACAGATTCCTCTGGATGAGGCCTTGGGAAAGCAGAAAGCGCAGGCGCTGCTTTTACGCATTCTTCACTGTACGTCACAACCGCCGGGCGATAATGGTGGCGTTTTTACCGGTTTCGGTAAAAAAAAAAAAGAGTTTTGCGAGCTCGTTCTGACGCATTGACCTGTATTTCAGGCGTAGAAGTTTGCACAGAGGCTGCTGCATGTCTGAATTAATTGAAACTAAGCTTTTTTGCGCGGTCGAAAATGTCGTTGCAGTTAGCCTTTCGTGTATTAGTCTAGGCCCACGTTGGAACCATCACTCAAGCACGTCGAAATTGCTGAGCGCTTGAGTTAAAAGGAGTGCGACGGCGTTCTATACGTTTGAAAGGTAGCCGGAAGAATTTGTTTTCCTGTATGCATACATATGCATACAGATAAATAATAAAACTGTTCTATTGACGGGACCGCCCTTAATTGTGAATATTCGCTTGAAATGTCTCGACGCGAGAGGCCTCCACACGGTACTCTTACTTGTTCCCGACGATGTGCTGGCCGTGGCGACGATGAAGACAATGATCACGATGACGATGATGCCGATGACGGCAGCGAATATGAGCAGCGCCATGGTGTTAGTTTCGTCCTCGCTCGACAAGGTCTTCTTGCTGCAACAATCGCATACCCGGCCTATATGGACATGGACGCTGCAGCACGTTAACGGGTAAAGACTGGTTAATAAAGGTCGCCGCACCTGTGCGACATGTGCGCCACATATCAAAGAAACAATGATTTGGATGGTAATTGGATTTATTTGAGAGCGCCTTTTTTCTTCTTTTTTTTTTAGTTTGGAGTGCTGACATAGAAAACCCAGCTACATGTGATTATAAAACGCGAATCGCGCGCGCACTCTGAGTGATCACTCGGTGTTGCTCAATTTGTTGCTAGTACAGTTACATACCCTACACATAGCGGTGGCCACCGGCCAGTTCGTAGTCACTGTCATTCACAAAATATCAGGCTTAGGAACACTTTCGGCTCATGCCGTAATTGTATTCATCAAAACGAAAGCCAAATGGCAGTTATCGCTTCGCCACCTTGGGCTCTGACTCTAAAACAAACGATATGGCACCCAGATGCTTAATCAACAAAATCAGCACCGTGTGCTTGTGTGCTTTAAAAAGTATGACATTTCACAACACAATGAAGAGGCAAAGGCCGACTTGAAGAAAGGGCTGTACTTCGGAATGGCATGATCATGTCAGCGCGGCCTCCCGTGTTGATCTGAAGAAAATGTCGTCCAGCAAGTACGCCAAAATGTAAGCGCGTCATGACGCAGACATGCTAGGATTACTCATTAATAACACTATTTGGGTGCAAAGAAACCACGTAACATGTGGTTATTATTTTCCTCTCATTGCCCTAAGCGCATGTATGGTCGCCATAGAACTGTTCACAATGGAACAGAATGAAAAAAAAAATCCCAGTTCTCGTCCGAAAGAGAAAGCAGGCATTGCGATAGCAAAATATTAGACAGCTATACGCAATGAGGTTAGTAGTTTTATCAGCTGTGTAATCTGCTGCAAACATCCGCCTAATAACTAAATTAATGAGCGTGGTGCCAAGCGCGCACATGGCAAACACGAACACATCTCACTCAAGGACCGCGAACACACGCTGTCAGAATGCTGGCGCTATGACGAGTGGCACTTCCGGTGAGCGAATTACCCTTCATGCTTCCTCTAGCTTCAACGCGAACAGGGTGCTCTAGAGCACAGCGCACGCGAAGCCAACAGCTACCAGTCTGCTAGTCTTCGAACCCATAACGGATCATCTCCAGGATAGGACGCGTGCGGCCGCGCTCAGCTGCCCTAAATCCCCTCGATACACGTTTTCGCCGACCAGGTTAAGTACCGCCAATCTCCCCTCCTCCTCCACGCTCCTTCCTCGCTCACTTCTTCTGGCGTCAAGCGGAACTTGCGTAGTCCCAGCTTCTCATTTAGGCGGAGGCGACGTCACTTGCGCATAGAGGTGCGAGCGTGGAGCAAGCGAAAATTCGGGAACCAAAAATTCTGGAAGCGGTACGATCGGAAACGGAAAACCCGGAAGCGGAAAATGTGGAAGCGGAACTGGTATGGGCGACGAACCAGGGAACAGCGGCGCACAGCAAAGGTTGGCCCTACTTAGCAAAAGCGGCGTTGATGCGTGGATGGAGGGGTTTTAAGCTGCTCCACACACGGCTGCGGTCGGAGAGTAGCGGAGACACACGTTACTTTGTCCCCCTTCCCGCCCCCTTCCCTCCACGACTCACATTGCTGCTGAAACATGGAAAAATTTGGGGCTACAATAAATGCAAGGCGGCGTGAGGAACTTGGAGCGGGAGTAACCGTGCCGGCCCCAAAGTTCTCAAAAACAGTTTTTTTTTTAAATAAGAGATGTTGTCGGGGCTCGGAGTTACCCAAAAGTCAATGGGTCAATTGCGATTGAGGACCCACGGTAAGAGCACAAATTAGGCAGTGCAGGGTGACATTGCTTGCACTTGTTTTGATGTCGGGGAAGGGCAAAACAAAACTGGTTTGCAAGAAAGTGTGAGGAATATGCATGCACGGCTGCACATGGCCGGCTTTTACGGCTTTATGTCTAATCTGAACCCGCAAATGGCATTATCTAATTATCTAAATATCCGAAAATATCTAAACCGCAAATCGATAAAGCTATTTGCAGTTTTAGATGCGAATGGACGGCTAAAGTGCACAAATATCTGTACCTCCAAAGCGTAAATTCGGAATGGACGAAAAAATAAATAATGTTGGCGACCAAATACATGAGAATTGACATACACTTGTAACTGGAAGTGTAAATATACAAGAGGTAGTTATCAAAAAGAGAATAAAATAAGATGACAAGGTAATTTCGACTGATATGAATGAAACAGAAAAGGAAGCCATCATGGAGATATACAAATATGGCAAGAAGGAAATCACTAGGGAAAAAGTTATGCAGATTCCACGCGCCGTGGGAATCGATGTGAGCGAAACTTAATGAGGTGGATGCTTTGACTGAGGATAATTAGAGGTGATGTTGACGACTAAAGTTTAATTTCTTCAATGTTTTGTCTAACACGAGAGGGGTGAGTTGATTTTAAGCATGACCCGCCGTGGTTGCTCAGTGGCTATGGTGTTAGGCTGCTGAGCACGAGGTCGCGGGATCGAATCCCGGCCACGGCGGCCGCATTTCGATGGGGGCGAAATGCGAAAACACCCGTGTACTTAGATTTAGGTGCACGTTAAAGAACCCCAGGTGGTCAAAGTTTCCGGAGTCCCCCACTACGGCGTGCCTCATAATCAGAAAGTGGTTTTGGCACGTAAAACCCCATATATTATTATTTTAAGAATTACCTTGCGTGCACCACTGCTGTTTGTTTGCGTAGTACATAGAGCACACAGGAAGAGGTGTTTTCTTCAGGCGTTGTTGTTTGCCATATTTTATAATCTACGAGAGGATTGACCGTAGTCATTGCCTCATATGGCACATCGCATTGTAGCAGAAGCATTAAACCTGAATTGGATAATGCGGCTGTACATGCCAAAACCACAATCAGATTATGAGGCACGCCGAAGTGGAGGACTCCGAATTAATTTTCACACCGTTATGTTCTTTAACGAGTCTCAATATCTTAGTGCACGTGCGTTCTTTATTTCGCCCGCATCGAAATGCGGCTGCCGCGATTGGGATCAAACCACGACCTCTAACAATGCCATAGCCACAATGCTAACGCGGTGGGCACAGAAGCGTTGATTTGACTTTCGACCGCTTCCGTAGTGTCGCCTGGACCCTGCGGGATGCTTTAATTATTGCGGTTCTGCTTCTGCACGTCCTGCATAGTTTGTGCTCTTGACATATTTGCATGGTGTTTATTTTTCAGAAATAGCAGCAACGTCCTGTACCGTACCTTGAACTTAAGCTTATACAATTTCCGCACAACCGCCATCCTATAGTAGTAAGGTTTCCTTGCCGTGGTCACGTCACCTCCCCACTCTCTCTTGTATGGGAACTGCCTCCTCTGATCCATCCTTCCTACAGTTCTATCTATGTCCTTTCTGCACTCACATGAGGGAGGCGCTGCAGTTTCTTCAATGTTTCCGAGGGGAGTCACGGATAATTACAGCTGTCAAGAGGCTAATGTAGCGAGGGCCAGGAAGCTCCCTATGCACATTCGACACGGGGGTGAAAACGAGTTTCCAGCGTCGCCTTTCCTCTTTGACCAGCTCCTGTAATATATGCACACACTATGAACTCCCCCCTCCTCCCCCAACGCGGTGTGCTTGGCAGCAGCAGCAGCAGTGGGAAAAGCGTCACGTTTTGGGTGAGTTGGTTGTGCATGGTTCTTATTAAACTTTTGCGCGCACAAAGGCAGGACGTCGAACGAAGAAGGATCATGCGCATGTTGTGTGTCCCTTCTTCGTTCGACATCCTGTCTTTGTGTGTGCAAAGGTTTAAGAAGAAGCAGTGGGAAAGTCGAAGAAAGAGGCAGGAAAGCTTCGCTTTACATCTGTAAGATAGCACAAAAGACTGTGCCGCGCTACTTCAAGCCCAAAGCTGGCTCTCTTATGACAAAAACATACCGGAGCAAGTATTCGCAACGGAATGCGGCGTATGTCTACTGCAGCACAATCCAGCAAACGACTTACCACGCCGTAATAGAATGCGAAGATATTCTACGAGCAAGAACTGTAGGGCAACCTCTACCTTCCAGAAATGGTGGGAATCAAAGCACATGGAAGCGTCAAATGGCCAGCACTCCACATATGCACGCTACGTTTAGTGCATTGACGCAAAAATAAATCAGGGAAGGGATTCATAGAACCGCAGTCATTGTAGGCATGGGGAACTTAAAAAGATACGTTTTTATGAAGAAAGAAAAGCTAAAGAAAAGATAGGAAAATGATAGAGTAGGATAGTCGTAGTATAATCTGAGTAGATCAAGTGGGTTAGGTCACTATTTGCCACCGCCCCGTTTCCAAGGAGATGCCACTAAAAACCTTCATCATCACCATTATCATCAACTGCGGTACGTGGCTCCGGCAGCCCGGTATTCTGTAAAAGGCATGACGTTTAGGGACAAGCTAGACCTTTCGACTGGTACAGACGTACAATGCAATCTTTCTCATTCATAGGGAACAGCGAGTGGCCACGCTGAATCGGCACACCGATACTCCAGCAATGCGGAATTATGCTTTTTGTTGTTTTTAGTGTCACGGCCATAATATTTAAAGCTCTCGAATAGGTTCCCCAAACCACCGATGGGTGGGTGAGGGCCTGAAGCAGCTAGAAGATTGATGACTGACTGACTTAGGACACTCACGGCTCTACGGCAGAGTGTGACGTCACCACGCTTGACGGCCGTTCGCGTCCTTCGGGCATGGCTTCCGAAGGAGAGGGCTGCCCCGCTTCCTGTTTAGCGTGTCTTACTCGTGATTCTGACGACGACGCCGCCTGGATTGACTGCAACGCTGCTTCGACCATCGCTTCGTCCACGATAGCTCCAGAACCTGCGATGGCGTCTGGTGCCGGGCGACCCGTACCTGCTTCGGCCTGCTGGCCCTGTTCGTCGACAGCTGGGTTGGAAGCGGCATTACGGGAGGAGCCTTCAGCAGCATCAATGCTCTTTTTCTTCTTCTTCTTGGGCTGCTGCTGTTGAGGGTCGGTAAATGGAAAGCCGGCACCGAAAATCCTGAGCAGAGCGAAGAACAAAACAAGAAAACCGAGCACTTCGATGTACTTCACTAGCCCTCATACCTCAATAGCTATATGCGTTCCATCACATATCGCACCCAAGCTGTACGCTGTGGTTCAACGACGCTGCACGGAGTTTCATTATGCGGCGCGTTCGGAGCGCTTACTCTATCATAGAGCGGTCTCTATTTCATGCTCATCTCTCTAGCTTTGCCTGCTGTTGTTATCACATGAAAACTTAGCCCAACAACGGCATACTCATCTCTCTAGCTTTGCCTGCTGTTGTTATCACATGACAACTTAGCCTAGCAACGGCACTATTACAGCGCCTTCCTTCAGGAAACATGTATATTTTTCATTAAATATGGTCGCAATCAATCAACGAAACGAATTTTTCTTGACCAAACAGGTGTTGATATTAGCATACGTGAGATGCCATGGCCACATACAATAGAGAATACAAAAGGAATATGTCAAGAAAGAAAGCAACACTTTTTTTTTTTTCATTTCGGGACAGAATAGCCTTACAGAATACCTGCTTGCTGAGTGTCGGCAGACCCGTGATGGTGCCTCAGCGGCTGTGGAGTTCTGCTGCTACACGCAAGGTGCCTCGAGTGGCCAGTCGCGCGGCAACTTTGCGCGCATTTGCGGGCTCGTTTCACGTTCGGTAAAACGCTTTTGTGTAGCACGGGTTGAGCAACAGAAAGCTGTATCGGTATTTGTATGTCGCTCTACAATTTTCTCATTGGCACTTTTCAGCTAATTATAATATTCGAGAAGTTGAATAATTATTTGTGACTAATTATCTAACTAGGCGGAGTGAAAAAAAAATAGTTTGAGTATCTGAAAGCGACGGCCAATAACGTTACCTTTGTTCTGTCCAGCTACATGGCATTCGCATATTTTTAAAGTCTGGCTAAAGTTAGCTGGGAAACCTTGTATATGTATTATATATGACATGTATCGGCATCTATGAAGTATACTCTCATAAGTTCGAATGTGAATGTTAATTTTTAATGCTTGTAATATATTGCTTGAAAGAATTGTGTGTATATGCTTTATAAAAGAGAGAATTCCCAAGGCTTTGTATTTGTAAACAGTGCACTAGATTTGCCAGCAGCCCTTGCTAATGTTTCATTTATCTTGATTAGTCAGTTCTAGTTGTTACGAATAGCGTGCGCTCACTAAGTGTTTTCACATTATTGACTCGAGGCCTGTTCAATTGTTCTTAAGAACGGTTGCCAGTGAATGGTGTTCTTGAACATATCAGTTCCGAGGGTATCCGAATACTGGCAAACAGCAGTTCTATATGAACAGGAAGCTTCATTATTTCTGTCAGATATCCCGTATTCACAGAAAGCTCTCATGCTGGAATTATTCCTAAGAGCAAATTCTAGCCAGTGCTGAATAGACATTATATTAGAGGAGGAGGCGGAGGCAATGGCAATGGCAAATATGAACGAGAAGCTTTGTGAACTCGGTCCTATGTTCGCAAAAGATCTTGTATACGCGGACGTCCATGATTCACCGTCGTATCGCTAGCCAGCCCATCATCAGGAGAACCGCAATATCGAGTGGTAGTCTCTCCAACACAAGCCGCTGAGCCAGGACACCTGCCTAGGAAAATGTTTTCGTCAATGCAAGCGATTGCCACGCAGTTGTCATTTCGCATCCCTCAGGTAAACTGGAACCGCAAGCAGAGAGAGCGAGACTCACTGATCTATTCCTGCACCTAACGGCGGCAATTTCATGCCAGGCGGCATCGGGATCACCAGCACGTCTTGACCATCCGGACCGGAAACGAGGCCCGCCATGGCGGGTGGTATCACGGCCGGCATCCCCGGGGCACTCTGCCTGCCGCCTTCTCCCTGGGAGCTCTTCGACTTGGCCGACTTGGTCGATCGCTTGCTCCTGTTCTTCTTCGGCACAGACATCATCTCCTGTATCATGGGAAGCATGGGTACCTGCTGCTGTATGACTGGAAGCGCTCCCCCTGCGCTAGACAGTGCGTTCGGGCCGGTTACGCCACTCTGCATCCCGATGCCCGGAGGTCCCTGAGCCCCGGTGAAGATGTTGATTCGGGTGCTGACACCCGCGGTCGCTTTCTTCTTGTACTTTGCCCGGTCCGTGTCGCTCTCGTCTCCGTCCGAGCTCGTGGAGCTCTCAGCTACCCTCTGCTTCTTCTTTTTCTTCTTCTTCCTTTTCTCCTTCCCGGACTTCCTGGTGCCCTCGTCGTCATCTTCCTCCTCGGTGCCCAAGTCGGCCTCGCCTTTCCCGCCCGTTATGTTCCGCTTGGACGACACGTTCACGGCGATCTTACAACCGGGGTCTGGTTCTCTCTTCACGGACACGTCGTTCGGCATCGCGTTTGTCTGGGGGAAGGAAGAAAAAAAAAAGTTCAGCCGACAAGACGATTCGCGCTACGAAGTACACTGCACTGCGTAATATGTTGTGTACAAACTTGCCACAGCGTACAAACTTACTTAATTTACTTCGCAACGAACAGCTTTAGCAACAAAATGCATAGCGTTTTTGTTTTTTGAAAACAGCGCAAGTGCGGGTTATAAAGTCTACAAGTCACCGGGAGGTCATTAGTAGTACAGATAAACCATTTCAAGGAAGAAAACTTCTGACAGGGCACCACAAAGCTCCCACTTCAAACTAAGATACTTACCTACCCATCTAGCTTATGATAAAAAGGAATGAAAATCACTTCCACGTATTAGGTTTGTAAACAGGGATAAGGTGCTTCAGAAAGGCTGGCCAACGTTTCGATAGGAGGACCTATCTTCGTCAAAGCGTTTGACGAAGGTAGGTCTTCCTATCGAAACGCTGGCCAGCCTTTCTGAGGCACCTTATCCCTGTTTACAAACTTTATATCACCATGTGCTATTCCATCTGTCAGCCGCTTTCTTGATTTTGGACTTCCACGTATTAGAATACGGTCGTCATATACGCGTTGGCTTCTAGAAGTGGTGCTAGCCTTTGGATGTCCACTAAGCAAACTATTTCAGTATAGTGCTTGGTTTAAGTTTCACAGTTGTACCATGTATCGTAAAAAGAATCAATAAAATGTGATTGGTGCTCTTTTTGATTAACTACTTCGACATTCTTCCTCAAGCCAATAATTAGGCCTCACGGTTAAACCTACCTGAATAAGCAGAACAACGCTGTTTCTCAAAGGCAATATAAAATTTTAAGTGTTTTTAATTAAATGAATCAAGACAGTTAATTACGCTCGTGTGATTAACTTTACCGGCACACCTGCGTAATAATTGGTTGCGAAAATCGATGCTCCCAGGGTATAGTCCCTACTTGTTCGGATTTCTATTTTAGCTATTGACAAAATTGTATGATTGTATTCCAGCAATAAGGTAACTTCAATCACGTCCTGAAAAAAATATGTTTCCGCGGCAGTATACAATTATTACGGACTTGTCAGCTTTGCAGCATTACGTTGAGTCACCGGAAGAAGTACACAAGGCTCCTATTGATCAAACGTATCTGACTGTGCCTTCCATGTCTGAATGAAGATACCGAAATCCGTATTCACCATGGAACAGGGGGGAAAACGAAGAAAGATAAACTTGCGCTATAATCGCTTGTAAGAGTAAATATCAGCCAATTCTCACGCCCCACATATTATCAATGAACGCGACATGTCACTGGCAAACAGCCCTAGTGAACGAAAAGTTTATAAACTGAGTCCGATGGTTTCCGCTTCATTACCATCGTAATCACAGGCCTCTTTTGGTGGGTCCGACAAAATACCCTTCGCAAAGGTGTTTCACCCTAGCAAATCAGACTGTTGCTCTGCCGAACGTGGTTGCATTAAAGTATCTATAGCTTCCCACAAACACCTCAGGGGCGCTTCATACGAACCTCTCAATGACGCTTGATATTTGTATGGGCATCTTAGCAAGCATGTGCGTAAAATGCACGTAAAGCTGTACATTTATTTCACGTGTTCTCATAATTAACACGCATTTTCTGGCAACTCGCATGCATGCATATCCACGTTGATACCGATAATCAATTAATCTATCCAATTATTGCCACGCTTTGAAGATCGACAGGTGTTCCAATGGCGCACAGCTGTATTGTAGCGAACGAAGTGCCGTTGCATTGCGGCTAGAAAATCACGTTAGTTGTGTTTAGTAGCGAACGCACGTTCGCCATGAAGTCGTGTTTCGGCCATGCAAACAACCAGCATGCTTGCCACGCTGCGTGTCGTCGACGCACCGACAGTGGCCCTCAGCAAAAAAATTTGCCTAAATGCGTTCGAGCAGATTTGGACTTGATTCGCGTGTAGAAAACATAGATTTACTTCATTCACGGCATCAAAAACACGCTTCCGCAAAAAGCGGTGCTGAGTGCTTAAATATAAGTGTTATTTCCACACTGAAGATTGAGGTTTTGTGCTCAGCACAATCTTATGCGACTGTTGGTTGTATAACGTGTTTGATTTTAGCTCGGCGAAACCTTTTCGCGACCACCTGTGACAGATAGCGTGGTTGAACCTTTCCACAAGCACTCACAAAAGACGCAATAATTACATGCATTTGAAATCAGAACGTTGAGGAAGTTACTACAAAGATTAACAAACAATATTTTTCTTCCACTTTAGGGCTCATATTGAAATAGTTTTGAGAAAGTAGCGGAGAGATGAAGTCATGTATGCTTAAGGCTTACTCCCACTCGGCCGACACGACACCGATTTCGGTCTGCCGGCTGTCGGCCACAGCGTTTTTCACCTTAGTGTCGGCGCCACGGTCACACTGCGCCGACGCCAAGCTCTCCGCCTACTGTCGGCAGATCGTCGGCGTCGGTACAGTATGAAGTAGTAGCTGAGCGCGAATAAAACCACGCACACAAGGAAGACAGACAAGGACAAGCTACTACTACTTCAAATATGGACGACCAACTAGCCCAACAGGCAACTCTTCTAGGGTACAGTATGACAGAGGAGCCAACACGAAGGGAAAAACGCCGTTGCCGACAGTAGGCAGACCGAAATCGGTGTAGTGTCGGCCGAGTGGGAGTAAGCCTTTAGCAGTGATTGCGGGACTAGCAACCCTTCCAGCCTTAAAGTGTGCTGTGAAATGCATTGGCGTTCCAGCTAACAGATGCCCAAAAGCACTCGTGACGTAGTTTGGAAATGAGTTTGACTGGAATGGCGAGACATTTTTTTAGTAAATTCTGGGAAGGAATATATCGAAAGTCATCATCTATTTGCTAAGTAAACACCACTTCACACTGCTCGGTACTGCTCCGCTTCAAGTAAACAGGTAAAACATGTGCCCTTAAGTAAATATTTAGAAAGTTCATTGGTGAATACGTAGTTGTTCTCTGCCAGAAAATTGAGATTTCTTGCACGAGAAACGTCCGCCTCTTCGTTTAATCCTTTGGAACAACATTTATTGCTCTATGCGCCCATTGCAACTTTATAAATTTCATTATAAAAAAAAACAGGAAAGATGGAGCATATTTACGAGCATTTCTTGAGGTATTGTGGAATGATAGTGGCATCTTCGCGGCAAGTTTTCTTCAAATTTTCTCACATTTAGACTCAGCAGAGTGAATAACGAGCCGCCTAGTTGGTAGGACGCCGCAAGAACCGAGCAAAAGCATCACGAACATCTCTCGCAAAAGACAAAACGAATACAGAGTTTCCAGAAGCATTGCATATTATATCTAGCCAAGGCAATTTTGCTAACCCACCGTCCCTGTATTCAACAGATGCTAAAGTGGCATCTGGCACCAAAAAAGGAAAACTGCTAAAAAAAAAGAAGGCATACATATGAGCACTGATACAATTGTGCGGCTTTGTTTAACCTATCTTTCTTCGATTTCTCGAAACGCTGACGCTGCCCCCCCCCCCCTCTTTTCATCTTCTATTTTTATCCCCTGCGGTGAGTCTCGTCGGAAAAATAAGCAGCTGCTTATCTGCGCTCACTGCATCATTTTATGCTCCTTCGTATTCTGCGCGTCTGCTGACAATTCTTCGCGCAGTTTTCGCAATATTCTCGCATTTCCTTTTTTATTCCGACTAGATTTTCTATTGACGAGAAGCAGAAAGTGAGTGCCAGCAATCTAACAATCGTTCAATCGTTCTCATTCATAACCATGCGCATGTGGTAGAGGTTTATGCACGTGGCTCCACAATATATTGACCTGCAGAAGAGTTTTTTAAGCGTAACCAGAGAGACTTCAACGCGAACATTAAACAGTTAGCTCGAACCACCAGCTACCTGCAACCACTTGCAGGATCAATGTCCACTTGTCGCGCAGATGTATTTATGCTCCTTTGGGTACTTTAACGATTGGCGCTAGGATAACTCTACGGTAATTACGGAATATCGGCAGCACTCAGCTGCCTTCAAGAAGTTTGAGAGTTCAAGCTACCTCATTCCATCGGAAGCGCAGAGGCATACCAAGGCTCCGCTCTGTGCATGGCTTATAGTTTGTGCTCGGGGTGATATTTTATTCTGTTGATAACTAGGTCGCTTGTGAGAAAAATCTAGGACATTTATCTCCTTCAACATTGCATGGCAGGATGCATTAAAAAATTCGAACCATTGCGCTAACGTTGCGTTAAATGGGCACCGATATGTATACAGGCTGTGAGACATCCTTGAGGTTCCACGAACTCAACCCTTAGTGCAGAAATAGCGTTGCAAGCTTACCGTCATTGCTCCGAATAGAGAGAAAACCAGTACTCGCTCTTCGCGTCCGGCTGGAGAAACGTGTGTCGCAAAGCACCAACTGGAACAGTAGACCGCGAAAAAAAAATTAAATATAGTATTACTCAAAAAACGCTCGCGCTTGCCTTGCCTTCAGCGTATCTCCTGCCTCCAATCCGGCGCTCACGTTTTCGTCAACTTCGTCGTCAAGATATGTCCACAAGATCACACAAAAATCGGTTGACGAACACTTTGATTTTATCACGTTAAGGACTTATAGGTTTTCAATTTCTCTGTAAGTACACTTTAAACGTGAATACCGAAAGTTGAAGTTGAAAGTCTAAGGAAATAAAACCCTTTCCTTGCAGCCAGATAGACACAGAAGAGGACTGCACCTTGCATCGATATTGTTGTTGTTGTGGTTGTTGTTGTTGCCCTGAGTGGCCGGGGCACATACCCACAATGGGGGATTGGCCATGAATTGAGTGGTTGAATCAGGTGCAAAAAATTATAATAATAATAATAAGCGAGAGAACAATTTGAACATTGCAGATGTTACTCTAACCTTTTGATCCAAGAGATTGAAACTCTGAATACAAAATTTTAAGCCTCCTTTTCTTTCACGAAAATTGAATCTGAATTGTTTTGTATTTATATATTTACTGGTTTGATTTATTGTTACTGCAATCACCATAACAGGGGTTTTAGCAGGGTGGGTCACAAAGAAAAGAAAATAGAACATAATGGCACACAGAAACACGCAGTGGCTAGAAAATCAATATAAAACCGACACATTATTGCAAAAATAACAGTACTACAAAGAGAGAAAGAGGACGTAAAATCAAGCTGAAAAAACTGTACGCTATATTTCAGTCATCCAAAGAGAAAAGATAGGACAGGATAGGGATAGCTTTAATAAAGTGCCGGCAAACGACGGTTTAACGCGTCGTGACGCTGGCCAAGCGTCGACCCGGGGTTATACCCTACTCTGCACTAGCCCAGTTTGGCCAGTTTGTAGTGGGTCATGAGGCTTGTGCTTTTCGAGCGCACCCCGGGCCTGCTGGACGGCCCATAGTTGTGATCCCTGGTCTGCAAACTGCAGTGCACCTTGAAGTTCGGGCGCGTAAGTCCTGGAGGTAGCTGCCGTCGGGAACCTGGCACAGTGCCACATCATGTGCCATTGGTCCGCCGGACCCGCTGCACAAACACCGCACAGCCCACTCGGATAGGGCTCTGGGTGAAGCACATGCAGCATTGCGGGGGCGAGGAGTGACGCGGTCTGTATTTGCCGAAAAGGTGTTTCTGTTAGGTCCTGTTTCTGATGTGTCGATTAACCAGACGAAAAAGAAATCAATTTACCTCCTCCCTATTGAGTGCCGGTTGGGGAGGCGGCATTGTCCGTCGAGCTAAGCGGTAACACTTGGTTACTTCGGCATAACTAATAAATCTGTCCTTGGTTTCGAACCACCACACGGAACGGTCACTCTCGGGGGCGCGGAAGGTAAGCGCTCGCGCCGCCGAACGGGCCGTCTCGTTGTGGTTCGGTGAGGATGCACACTCGCCGGCGTGCGCAGGGAACCACTTGATACGGACGGTGCTGCCGCGGTCTTGAAATTGGAGCTTGCCGATGATGGCGGCCGCCGGCGCGCATATTCGCCCCTTGGCAAAATTGCGCACGGCATTCCTCGAGTCGCTGAGCACGGTGCGACACTCGGCCTCGGTGATCGCCAGAGCAATGACAACCTCCTCAGCGTCTGTGGCGTTCGTGCACCGCACGCTCGCTGCCGTTGTCTTGGTGCCGGTAGCCGCCGCAACGACCACTGCCGCGAAGCATTCCCGCTTGTATTCCGCGGCGTCCACGTACTGGGCGTGCGGGTCTTGGGCGTGTTGTTCGGTGAGAGTCTTGGCCCACGCTTGCCGCCGTTCTTGGTTGTACTCTGGGTGTATGTTCTTCGAGATGGAGTCCACGTAAATGTGGGCCCGCGCCTCATCTGTGATCTCGCACGGTTGCCGGCTGGGAGCTTGGGTGTTGTAACCCAGGGACGTCAGTATACTGCGGCCCATCTTGGTGGTAGAGAGGCGCTCGAATTGCGCGGTGAGCTTCGCATCGGCTATTTCTTCTAGGTTGTTATGGACGCCGAGCTGCACGAGCCGAGCCGTACTCGTGGGCTCCAATAAACACAGCGCCGTCTTGTAAGCCCGCCTGATCAGCGTGTTGATCTTGGTCCAGCCTTGTCCAGTCGTTCGTGATCAGTCACACTGACTACGTTGCGGCCTACCTCAACTGGCACGTCACTGAAAGGAAAAAGATAAAAACACAGATAATGAAAGTGCTTGGACAACGGTGTTACTAAGAATATTTCGGTCCCTGACTGTTCGCTGGCAAAAAAAAAAAGAAGAATGCCTAAAGCAGTCATTAAAAGAGCGAAGAGGTGTTTCTGTTAGGTCCTGTTTCTGATGTGTCGATTAACCAGACGTAAAAGAAATCAATTTACCAATGTCAACTTTATACTGCCCTTTAATTAACTGATATAAATGTTTTAGTTTCTTTCGGAGAAAGCGGTTAGGTTAGCATATGTAAAAGTTCAGTCACTGAGCTGCGTCTGAAATTGGCGTAAATCAACTGCATGGTTCTTTGCACTCTCTTCATTGAATCCCAGCCACGGCAGCAGCATTTCTATGGGGGTTAAATGCGAAAACATACGTGTACATAGATTTAGGTGCACGTTAAAGAACCCCAGGTGGTCGAAATTTCCGGAGCCCCCCACTACAGCGTACCTCATAATCGGAAAGTGGTTTTGGCACGTCAAACACCATAATTAATTAAAACCTCGCCTTACGGTTACATAGTGCCGCGTTCAGGAGGAATTCTCACTGGGATGTGCTATTAGCATTTGCTCACTGGTGGTAGCAACGGACGGAACGGCTCTACAGTGATCGCTATCATTTGCCTTTGCAGTTACTGCGTCAGAACACGTTACTGTCTTCATAATCACCGCCTGCCTGCTGCAGCAGATTTTTTAGACATAGTCAAGTCATTCTCTCATACAAATGTTATACGTTCGCCAAATAGAATAACAAGAATAAGGGAAACTCTGATTGATTTGTGTATATTTAGTCATAGTGAAACGGATGTTATTTCTGGTATTGTTGCAATCGATTTGAGTAACCACTTGCCTATGTTTAATATCTTTCTTATTTCAAAAAACAAAGAATGCGCCGCTTGCAATATCCCAGTTCGTTATCAAAAATTTGATCAAATATGTCTATCTGCTTTTCACTTGATGATGGAGCGTGTTGACTGGTTAGGTGTTTATAAGGAAGACAACTCAAGCGTTCCATGCAATATATTTATTGAGAAAGTGAAGGGTCGCTGTGAAGAAGCTTTTACTTTGCGGTATGCAACAGGAACACATGAAGAATAAAGGAAACCGTGGGCAATAAAAGAATTATTTCAGAGAATGAAAGCCCGTGATATCATGTACCATCAGTTTATTAATTCAAAAGATATAACTCTTCTAAAAGAATATATGAAAATTCGAAACAAGTGAAACTCTGATCTCAAGAAAGCTCAATCTGAATATTACAAGAATATGTTTATCGCTATTTCTGACGACCCTCCTCCCCTTCCCCCCATATACTTTCTTTTTGAAATCAGTACGATTGTTATTGGTCAACAACAGAATAGCGTTCCTACTACATTAATTACTGATTGTGTAGAATATAGTGAAGAAACATTTTGGATAAATTTAATTCGTAATTTTTCATCTTCTGGCTCATATTCGTATACCAGCACTCAACTAGATGCAGAGAAATATATATTAACTTTCAGTACAAATTCTGTTTTCTGTCTCCTCGCAGTAAGCTAGAGATAATCTCTTTTCTCAAGAAGCCAAATAACAATACTGATGTCGGTAATGATGATAGTAAAGATACTCAAAATATTTTCGTTGCTCACATTTTATCATCATCTTTTCAACCTATTTGTAACAGCGGATTATCAACAGGCATTTTTCCAGTTATAAAAAGAGCGAAGATGGTGGTCTTTCATAAAGGTGGCCCTACCAATGATCTCTACAATTGGCCTTTTCCAAAGGGGTCCTCTGCGCATGCGCGGCGAGTGCTACGCGCAGTACGACGTGAACGATACAGCGTCGAGCTCATACATGAACGCATTCGAACTAGGCTTCCGGGTCCCGCTGCCATTTGCACCATACCTATTTTGTAGGTCTTATCGCTACGAGTAGGTGGCACGGCGCAGTGCTTGTGTTGGCCTTGTACTATTCCCACTGCCTGTGCATAAATCGGGACGTCACAGTGGCCTCGCGCAAGTCTCGTCGCTGGCGGGCCCCGACCAACCCGCGTTTCTTGCATGCTGCATATGGGTCGGGCTCGGTCAACCTACCCCATGCAGTCCGGCTGACTCAGCCCGACTCGACGCTCGTTCAGCCCAACCGACTAGAGTTTACATGAACTCGACAAACATATTCCAACCTGACAAGCCGACATGAGCCGTTTTTGCCTGGTTCATGGCCCTGAGTAGCTTCAGTTGCACATCGACTACTGATGTTAGTCCGAATGTAAGCTAGTTTATCTCTGTGCGTACGTGACAAAGCTGCGATGATTGTCGACTGAAGAGGAAAGTAGTGGAGAAAGTAAGGACGCTTTGTTTTGACCCTTGCAGGACAAACATCAACGTTTCCAGACCACCCGGGCAACGTCCCGTCCGTGTTTAGGCACAAACCTGCAAACCGCCGTGATGCTGTTGTGCGTTTTGAAAGGTCGATCAACAGACGAAGTACTCCCAGCCATTCTTTCACACCTTCTCAGCTTCTAAGCGAGTAATGTTTGACACTATTCGGTGATCCACACGTGCGTATAGTTTAAATAAGCAGACTGAAATAAATGGACATTGTCAATGACAAAAGCAGTTACCACTAGCAGGGACGGTGACCATTTCAGATTTACAGCTGTGACTAGTGGTTCGAGGCACAGGTAAATGCAGTATAGGCGCTCGTTGCCGGCGACTGTGTATTCTGTGAGTCCATAATCTTTTGCGACTAAGCAATTCATTTATTTATTTATTCAAAAGAATCTTAGGCCCTATGGCAGGGCATAAAGTAAGGGGGGCATGTTAAACAGTAAAGCTATAAAAAGTATAAATTTCTAACAGGAACAGTGCTATAAAAAGATTACCGTGTTACACAATATTGAAGGCACTAGGAATACAAAGCAATATCTGAAGGCACACGAACACTTGTTACTGTTAACAGAGCATAGGAATACCGTTTATGAGAATGATATACAACATGGCAAAAATGCGCGATAACATACACTAGATTTGTCACTCGTGAACTGTATTAAATGCGAAAAGCATGAGTAACTGAGAGGAGAGCGGAACGTGTCCGGATTAGATGTGGAGGCTATGTTATCAGGGAGGTCATTCCAGAGACGAATGGCACGTGGTAGTGCAGATGAATTAAATGCATTTGTTTTACCGTATATGCGCATGAAACTGAACTGATTATGTAATCTGCGTGAAAAAGAGTGGGGTATTTGTAGTTGTAACCAGGTTCGTTTATTAGTGTAAATATATTTGTGGAATAAGCACAGAAGAGTGATGTTAAGGCGGATATCTAATGGTGGCAACAGTAGGTCTAGTTTAATTTGTGTAATGCTTGAGTTTATACCGCAGTTACGGGATATGAACCGGGCTGCTCTATTTTGTATCATTTCCGTCATATTTATTGCGTAATTTTGATGGGGGGACCAAATTGGGGAGGCGAATTCTAACTGTGGCAAAATGAATGTTTGGAAAGTGAGTTTTCGAATGTTTGGTGGGGTATTTCGCAAGTTGCGTCGTAGATAGCCAAGAGAACGTGATGCTTTGGCGCATGTAGATGTGTGGGGCCCATGAAAAATTCCCTGTAAGAACAACACCAAGGTACTTATATGATGAAGTGTGGGAAAGCATAGTGTTATTAAGATGATACGAATATTTAGAATTTACACATTTTCGGCTGAAGCACATCACCTCGCACTTTGTAAAGTGCGAGGTGATGTGCCATTTGTTACACCAGTTAGCGATAAGGTTAAGATCTGCTTGAAGTTTCAAGTGATCGTCAGTCGTGTGAATAGAACGGTCGATTATGCAGTTATCAGCAAAAAGGCAATAATAAATGATATTGAATTACTTTTATGTAGCTTTCAGACTCAGTTTAATAAACTGCAGGGCTCATGCGTCTAGCGTTTTGTATGAAGACTGCGCTTCTACATTTTGTTGCGCCACAAACTCACCCTACAGTACATGTGTCAGCTCAATATACTAAGCCAGTAACCACACAGAGCAGCCAGCCTTCAGGAAGTAACCCATAAATGGTGCAGTTTCACGGACGATTCACCACACCATAGCGACGGCAGCCCAGCGCTGGAGACCGAGGCAGCACATCAACTTTCAAAAGGGCCTCTACTACACATTCATGTTGAACCTCGGAAAAAGGAAACAAATCCAGGCTAATGAAGTACAGGAGCATTTACAGCTAATCTTGAAAGTGGTGTTGCCATGCATGATGCACGTCAGCTAGACACTGTGTCTAGCCTGAAGCCTCCTTAACTGAAGCAAAACAAAGTAACTTGGCACTAGAGTCGCATTTAAAGGCAGCCCAGCACCACACTGACACCCGGATAATTAGCTACTATGAGCTCAAAGAAACGACACTGTGTCTCTACAACATGAAAACAGAAAAAAAGGCATGCTGTATCACACAAGCATACCGTGCATGGATGTGTTTTAGAACCTCCTTACCTAATCGCACATTAAAATCGACACCTTAAGAATAATGAAAACATAAAAACGCACAACAAAATATCAGTTCTTCATGGTGTCGGTACGCTTGCGGACAGGCATGCCCACGAGAGAGATTCGTAGAACTTTCTCTATCCCAATGTTGGCATTTGATCGCCTTTTCTTGACATGGATTTTCATGCTGCAAAGGCACCTCACAGATATCACTGGCTTTCCGTTACTCTCTGATATGGAGTACAACATTTCACAACACTTCAGATGGTATCCAAACAAACGCCTAATATTAGATACAACAGAAATTCGCACCCAAAAGCCGTCAGGCGTGCATGCCCAGAGACAAACATTTTCTAACTACAAGCATGCAAACACAATGAAGTGCCTAGTGTGAGCCACGCCGGACTGCCTTGTGAATGCTATGTCTGTTCTGTATGCTGTAGGAACAAGTGACAGGGAAATTGTACAACAGTCAGATCTATGTGATTTGTTGGAACCGGGCGATGGTGTGATGGTGGATAAGGGCTTCACTGTTGAATACCTTCGTCTACAATGTGTTTCACTTCATACGCCTCCTTTTCGCATTACTGGCGAAGCTCAAATTAGTGCGAAGGATGTTAAAGAAACCAGGCATATTGCCATTGCGAGAGTATACATAGAGTTATTAGGAAAATAAAGGAGTTCCACATATTTGGCAAACCGTTTCCTATAAACATGCTGGACCTGGCAGACGCAGTTTTTATGACAGGTGCCTACTTGTCAAACTTTAGAGGGAGGCAGTTACATAAGGAAAAGGAGAATATAGAGGATGAAGAAGTTCAACGGGCGCCTCAACATACAATGCTAGCAGTGTGTGCATACTAATGCGCATTGGAACGTGCCAGGGAGGAAGTACTTGCCCTACATTATTGGTCATTGGACCAGAATATTTTTCAGTTAACATCATGACATGCAATCGAATGAATGTGTTTAGATTTTGGATAAAGTGTCAATATATTTACAAAAAAAGATTTTATTTGTATTCATTGCATTCAATCATATCAGTCATTGCCCTGACATGTCGTTCTTGCCCAAAGATGACAATTTTTTGAGGTCTGAAGGGACACATGTATTCCTAAAGATGCGCACAAGGAAAAGACGTGCACTTTTCACTGGTATTCATATATATATTGCACCTACGTTATTGCATGCGAAACTGAATTACTCTTTTAAAGAAACATAAAAAGCTTTGCATTTCGACATTTATTGTTGACTGCAGTGGCAGTCAGGCGCAAACTTTGCTGCATGAAAACAAGCATTCTCAACTGTTCAACTGGAACAGTTGATCGCGCAGTGCGGCCAAACCGGATGTGCGCGCCTGTCAATGGTGAGGACTGGACGACGCGCACTATATCTTCACCTATGCTTGGGCCACGCCCTTACAAAAAATTTTTGTAACATTTTATAAACCGTCTTTAGACAAATGTTACTAGAACCTATCGACATTCTATAAAACGTCTTTAGACACCGTAACAACTTCCTAGTAACCTCCTACCGACTATTGGCCACCGATATTGAATTGAAAGTATAGATATAAAATGTCGATAGAATTCTTACCGACTGCTTATTATCTTATGTCGTTAGAAAGTGGTAGAAAGTACATAAACATTTTAGTCAGAGGTAATTACTTTTGCAATTAGGTAATTAATATTGCAAAAGTAAGCTTTGATTGTCTCTGAATAAAATTTTTATTTGCTTCCTAAAAACTGTGCAATGACTATTTATTAACCACCTTTATATATCCTAACGACTTGCTAGTAACATCCTGTCAACTATCTGTCTTTGGCGAATAGTGATTGCCAAGTGGCTAGGTGTGGCATGCAACAGAAGAAGACGGGTTTCCATTTGTGCTTGAACACATCCATTTAATATCCCCGGGCTAGTAAGGAGGACGAGTTCTCCAGCTGCCCTGGAAGTAGGCTGAAATGTTGCGTTGTGTAGTCTAGAAACGAGAAGAAAAAAGGCAATATATTAGTTTTGCTACAGTGACATTGCAACACACCATGCATCTGTTTCTTAAAAAGGAAGTGCACAAGAGACAAGCTTTCAATCCTGTGAGGTATAAACATCTCCACCTGTTTTGTGCAAAGTCCTAAAAATGCATGAAATGACTGAATTCGTGCATTAATGCTGGGAGCGTGATGGATGTGCGTAACACCAACAGATGCACGACACATAAACTCTATCGTACCAATTGTCATCTACAAACAAAAGCTGTAAATCAACTTCAGTTTAATGAACTTCGATATTCGTATTGTGACTAGTACATGGAAGTTTCATGTGTGAATTATCTTAGGAAAGGCAAGGTGTCAGTCATAACTATGCTGCAGCTTTGCTTGGGCACAGGTACATAGAAGAGTTGATTTTTATGTTGCACTTAAGAACCACGAAATGATACAAGCAACATGTAAGCAGTTGAACAGGCATTACGGACGTTCTACAGCAAGATTACAAAATGCCTTTGTTGTGCAGGCAGACATTGTCAAAGTGAGCTTGTTACTAAACATGTTAGCTTTCCACAAGACAGGATATTATATTATCAGTGCATTCATATGACCAGGGCCTCTATCACAAAAATACATATGCCAACAGTAATGACAATTTTCTAGTTATGGTGGCAAAGCTTGCATTATAATATGCTATTATAATCAGGTTAATAGCTATTTTAGCAGGAAAGAAAGGAGTATACCCTAAGATAGCACTGAAATTGCCATGAAAGGAGTTTTGTTGAAAACTGCACAAAGAATATTAAGATGCTCCTTTGTGACACACATACCTACTATGGTGTTGGCCGTCTTGGTATCCAACGGATCCTTCTGTGGAAGGCATTTGACAGCCGCCCAAAGAAGGACCTCCCTTCAACGTCTTCTATTGAAAAAGGAGCTTTAAGGAGGCCCTCCGCGAAGTGAAAGCTTGAGTTGTTAGCATCCAGGCACAGCCTCTTCAGCAGGCCCTTTTCAACGTATACACCGTCACCGATGTCTACCTGTGAAAGAATACAACAACCAAAGAGTCATTTTATATGCATTTGATCAAGGAATGGTTAGGAAGTAGGGTAAGGTTTGCAAAAATGGAGGTCGCTGCTTCTTGTTGATTCGGTTTAAAGAACAAAGCAGCCTTACGTATACCATACATGCATTGTACTGAGCTGTGTACTTTTACGTAAGACTAGAAAGTATTGGGAACTTCAATGCGAAAGAAAGACATGCATCTGCCTAGAACTAAGCAAATGTGTGCCACCCCTTGACACAGAGTGAGATCTGGTGCTGTTTTAGTGATTAGCAGACATTGAAAGCTTCAAGCCTCATCGAGTATAGGGCCAAGCTGTGCTCGATTAGTGGCGCACAAGTACTCGAGAACTATCAAACAAGATGCAATTGTCTTCAAATACAATTCTGACTTCCCCTTGCAGACATGCACTTTTAAATTTACTGACTGCACTTGGGTGTAAAGATTTTGTCTGACAGAGTGAATAAACAATATACACAAGCAGCATTTTCATAGTTAGCATAGTCTTTAATAGGTACTGATACCTTCAATTTAGAAAGCCCTGTATATTGGGCCTCATCAAACTAATTTCACAAAAGGTTTGTCAAGGTAGAAGCATAGAACTTTAGTCATTAGAAGATAGGTGAAAGTAGTTAATTATTGCAATTATTACTGAAAATTAAATTTCAGACAGCTCATCCCTATGAGAAATGGATGCAAGCAGTTTGTACATGCCACATAAGCATTTAGATATCAAAAATAGGGATTAGAGAAAACCTTCCCTTAGAGGTTCATTATTACAAGCAGCCATGCCCTCGAGAAGACATAACTTCTTTTTCTGTAGGCAGAAAGAGGCTCGAGTATTTTATTGACACATATATGTGCCCATGCATATGTCATCTCTGTTGTAAACCTTTTTTTCATGTACATGCAAGGTGTGTTTATAACATCTCATTGTGCACAAAATTTGCGTAATAATTTAAAGACCGCGATTTTGTAGCGATGGTATTCCTTTGTGCTATTCGTTAGTAGGCTGACCGACGCCCCGGCCCATGCTACGTACTGCAGCTGCCGGCCGTTAGCGGTGGGCGAGAAGAGTGATATAGAATCGAGGGGTAAGTATTGCTACAAAATCGCAGTCTTCAAATTATTACGCACTGCCGAACGAACACAAACTTTCAATGTGTTTTCATAATTGTGTGCCCATTCAGGCATAGCAATCAAGGCGGGTAGCAGAATGCAAGTACGCTGTAACATCAGAGGAAGCTTTCGTGAAATTGCTTGCTAAATGTGCACAGCAACATGGCTAGCATACGATTGGAAAGCGCTTTGCTCTAGCTAGTTACACAACGCTCATTACGTAAATCATAAGCTTCAAGAATGCGCGCAAGCGCCAAACTTGCTTACCTTTCAAGACTTGGCAAACGCTCCTTCGTCTAACAGGTACAGAAGCACCGACGTTTCTCTGGCGCAAGCACTGTAGAACTGCCGATGAACTCCAGCTCCACAAAAGCACAACCTTCAACAGTCTTCCAAACACTACAATTCGAAGCCCCAGTACCAGACTTTTCACGAGAGCGCGGGCAGGCAGCTCGCCAGAACAAAGGCAGCTCGGACGGGGAGCTGTACTAGGGCACTCACTGACGACACTGGTGGATCGCTCGAAACACACGGCGAACTAATGGCGTTACACGAGTCCGGAGGGTTTGGGATGGTCACTGCACACAACAAGGAGCACGTTTTGTCTAGGCACTTCTAAAATTTACCTCAAATACCACCTTACTGCAGGGAGCACTCACGACAACCAACGTGGTATGTCGACCAAACAAATACTACAGTAGCGCCACTCTGCGGTTTTTTAGAAAAATGTATCTTAAATGAAAAAATTGCGTGTTTTTTCCTAATAACATTTGATAGAGTCTTTTAATAAATTTATTTGGTCCAGAAGTGTGTACTTTGTACTTTGTGATACGAAGTTTAAGGAAATGTATATATAATAAAAACTAAGCGGATGTTGCCTTCAAGATTCGCAATTGCTTCAGGTGCATGCAGATTGCAAAAGCGCGGCCTTCGAGATCAGACTGTCACTCAAAGGAAGCCGTAGTAGGAGGCGGAGAAGCATTTAGGCCCCAATCATTGGGTTTACAGTGCCTGGTAGGCTTCCTTATTTATAAAGTGTATACGGGGACTTCAGCCGAACCATGAGCGAGCTATACAGACGCACGCGGTACGATTCGGTGTCCGATCCGACGTGCGGCGCTGCATGATACGGCATGAGCGGCGCGTAAGCTCCGCCCACATCCAACTCCCCAGCTTGAGTTCATATCCACGTCGAGAAACGCAATATAAGCAACTATGCACAACACTGCTTCGCTTTACGTGAAGGCTGTCGATAAAATTATGCCCCTGTGAGTGACAGAACACTTCACGACGGCGCGTTGTCCACTGACGGCTCCGCTAAAGCCAGCGATAGGGCCGGTAGGCATAGCTAGGCGGACGCTGCAGCCGACGGCGCTTGCGATCCAGTCCGAGCTCGTCGAAGAGTGCTTATTTTTGCCAAAACAATGAACACTGTACACTTAGGTCGGCCGTAATTAAATACAATTGGTTTACTCGACGCAGTCGTTGCGAAGGGCAAACTTGCAAGCGAAGCGAGCGGCCTCGCTCAGACGGTCGGTGTGTGATGTCTGCTCTCGAAATGCCCTCGCGTCGCGGCTCCCGATCTCACCAGTAGCTTAGTGCTAGTGTACAAGGCGCTGGTTTGCGTAACAGGCACACGTTCGAGATAATTTTACTGAACTGGTAACTATTTCATGTCAGAAACAAACTGCAGCAGGCAAGGAAAAAGAATAACTGCGAGAAACCGGAAAGCCAGCACCGCCTCCGTGGAGGGAACGTCAGAGAACGTGACATGCCAGCCGCGCTGCCAATGGCTGCGGCCAGACGACGGTGCAGTTGTCGGACACGTCGAACGATGAAAATCTGCCCGGTTTGTCGCACGCCGGACGTCCGATCCGGCGCTTCGGCACGGCAAAACACCTCGATTCGGGTTGCAGTTTCGGCGCGTCAGACGCCGGATCGGACACCAAATCGGACCGTGTGTCTCCCGCTTTAGTTGGCGAACACGAGCCGATCAGCGCGCCGTCTAGTGCGATGGTGCATGGCCTACGGGCTTCTTTGACACCTACTGAGCACAAATTCATGATCACCGCTCATATACACGCTTCCCATGGCACTAGCTGTCGTGTTTTCGAGAATACGTGCCCACATCTTGAATTGGTGAGACCATATTTCCTCTTAGCGTCCGGTATTAGAAGCAATTTTTTTCTATGAACATTGTACTATCATCTGTTACTAGGAAGTTGATTAAAAATTAGGAAAACAGTTACTGTGCAAAAAAACATTTTTTTTAATGCAGCCAGTCTTTGCATATTCATTCATAGTTCAGATGCTGTTATATGTTCATTTTTCACTAAATCATTTTTAACAACTTTGTAGTAACCAGTGTTACTAGAAAGTTGATTGCAAATTGTGGAAAGTTACACCTGTCCATGAAACAACACTGTCTTGCACCAGCCATGTTCACTGAATAATTATAACCTTATTGAATAATATTCATGCATGTTTTGTAGCTTGGGTTATGTACTTTAAGAACATAATTATTTTTATTACCTTCCTGTTGAATCGTGTTTCTAAAAAGTTACAATAGTGTGTCTTAACTTTCTAGTAACTTTCTTTTTACATACTGAAGTTAGAAAAGAAGTAACCAACTTACTTTTGACTAGCGTTACTAAAAGTAAAAGTCAATAGGATGTTACTAAAGTTGATAGGATGTTGATAAAAGTTCTAAAGAAAGTAAGGAAGCATTTTTGTATGGGCGTGCTTCACTGTTCAAGTTTCATTTGATGCTGATAGTACGTCTCTCGAGTCTCGTCAAAAAAAGAAGCAATGAACACGTTAGACATGCTTTGCGCCTTGCAAAATTCAGCCCTTTGTTCACCTACGCTGTAGAAAACAGAGTAACAGTGCTAGACAACGCATCGAGACTTAGGTGAAGCGCTGTGACGCAGTGTCTAAAAGGTTTATACATAAAAGATGTGCCTTTCAGCCTCTGCGTCGCAGCGCTTCGTCTGTCTCAGTCACGACCCGTTGTTCAGCGCTGTTAATGCGCTTTCTTCAGACATGTACCAACCAGCACAATTCAGCACGTTGTTGCAGTTTATCACCTACGCTTTACGGTCCCACAAATAAACGCGACACGAATTTGGAATGACGCAATGATTCCTTTACAAGAAAGTTCAAAGTGGCACTCTTTAGCAGCACGAGTAAGGAATAAAAATATTCAATACTCACCCAGCAATGCAAAAAGCTTGAACAACACATGTCACCTTTTACTAGCAGAGGGCAACAATTTGTCTGTGGCTCCCGTGGGGGAGCCGAAACGTAAATAACTCTTTTAAACCATTTTTGGTCGGTGTCCAGACCTCTTCCTTTTAAGTTTGTCTGTAATGTCCAGGTTTCATTGAGCAGAAGCATATGCTCCTTACGATATGAAGCTCACATCCAGCAAGGTGGCGAGTAGAACATTTAAACCGGCGAACGTACTTCTCTTGTTTAGACTTCTAACCCTTATGCAGCCCACCGTTCGTAGATGTGCCGCAATGGGCTTCAATGGCACGGTCATCCACAGGCGGCACATGGGTCAGGTCGGCAGTCCACGAGCCGCCAGAACCTAAAGATGGCTTCACCTCGTTAGCAGAAAAGTTTATGTTCATGCTTAGCTTCACCTACGACTGGATAGCTTACCACAAGATTACCGCTATTTTCCAATAATGCCTCTGACACAAGTAACACAAAACACGACAGCGCGAAAGCGCGAAAGCGCGAAAGCGCACGCATTCACAGCCGAGAAAAGCGGACGAAAAAAGCGCTGGTAGAGCCACAAGTCGTAATTCCCGCAGTCGCCGGTAGAGGCACGCCACTGTTCCGGAAAAGGCCAATTATCCACTCATGTGGGTGTTACCCTTATTCTCAAAGGTGTTGAAGTACGTACTAAAATCAAGACTAGCCAAGTTTCTCGATTAATATGAATTGCTTGCCGATGAACAATTCCGCTGTCGTGAAAAAAAAAATCTACAGAAACAGTTTTACTTATTATCAAAAATAGCCCAGACTATTGACAGGAAGGAGTTAACTCTAGGAATTTTTGTTAGATTTATGAAAAGCATCCGACTCGGTCCAACACGACATATTGTCTTAAAAATTACCCCATTATGTTATTCGAGGGGTAGCTCTACAGTGAATACGCAGTTACTTAACAGATAGGCTGCAGTATACGTATCTTCACGGGTGTAAATATCAGTTACAACCATTAAAATTTGATGCAACACAAAGTTCTATATTGGTCCACCTTTTTGCATAATCTACATGAATAATATCGTGCCCATTACCACGAGCTTCCTCTCTAGTTTTGTAGACGATACCAGCTTGCTTTTTTTCTGGCAGCCGTTTTGGCAACCATTTTGAGCGGACAAGCGCAGAGCATACAATGCGCGATAACGATCGTGTCTGCAAAGTATCACATCGCTACGCGCCGCGGAAACGTATGAAATTTCAAACCGAACGCCGTTTTCCAATTCTCCTCGCGGCCGCCGCGCTCCAAGCCGGAGGTTGATGTTTACGTGCTAGCGACTGTGACTGCGAATGTGACTTCGCTCATGGTGACACGTGATTTTGATTATTATTCAAGGCAACATCTGTTATCTGAGTAATATGTTGCTAGAATAGACGACATAAAAATACATTATAGGCTTTTACGTGCAAAAACCGCTTTCTGATGATGAGGCACGCCGTAGGGGGGGGGGGGGGGGAGGTTCCGAAAATTTGGACCACGTGGGGTTCTTTAACGGGCACCTAAATCTAAGTACACGGGTGTTCTCAAATCACGCCCCCATCAAAAAAATTGGAGGACGCTTAAGCTTCGCCTTCAAGAGTGGGACGCGACAGCGTTCCCGTCGACCCGCCAAGGGGTATAAAACAATGCGCTACGGCACAGCGATCACTTACGATGCGCCCCGCATCGGACTTAGCGCCCACCTATCACGCGGTGAGCGTCGAGCAACGCAGCGTTCGGCGCGGCAACGAAACGTGCGCCTGAGCGAACGGAACGAACCAAAGAACTCGGTGTCTCGGAGGGGAAACGATCTACGCCAGCCAAACGTCGTGATCGGCACGGGCAGAGAGATAGATAGTAATCTAAACCGGGAGCACTGCGAAGCGTCGTCAGGGGAGAGGGAGTCCCGCGACGCGCCTGGCAGCGGTCCCAATGCGCGCGCGGCGCGCCTCCTGTCGGGGCAGCGCCGTACATTGAGAGGAGGGGGTCTTCTGTGTTTGCCGCAAGATGGCTCTGCGTGTGCGGAAAGCGCAGAAGAAATGCAGCGGAAGCGCACTTCGCAACTCGTGTAATTGTGACTTCTGTACGTTACATGTTCATAATTACCGATATACACCGCAGTATAACTTTCCACGGCTCGTTTCGAAGGCAACACCGCATTCACTAGAGGCGCGTTTGCACCGCTTGGAAGCATCGAACTCGTGGCTGAGTGGTAGCGTCTCCGTCTCACACTCCGGAGACCCTGGTTCGATTCCCACCGGGCCAATCTTGGAAGTTGCTTTTTATTTATGAAGCGCCTGCCATGATTTATCGCTCACGGTCAACGCCGCAAACGCCGACACCGACGCCGACGACACCGGCTTTTCTGCGACACGAGCTCCTTAACGCTATCGCGTTAAAAGCTGCCGCCGTGGCCGGGATGCGGTCCCGCGACCTCGTGCTTAGCAGCTCAACACCATAGCCACTAAGCAACCACAGCGGGTACGAATTAAAGATTAGAGCAATTACAAAACTCACAAACCGAATGTCTGAATGTTTTTGGTTTACTTCGCACCGCAGCAAGAGAGATGCACTTCCGTTTCGTCTGCTTGTTCCCACGTCGTGCAGTCATTCGCGCACACACCGAAACTGTGTCATTTTCTACCGTGTTCCAGCGCGGGATCATGCTCTGTAATCAGCTTGCGTCTGCCTAAGTGTTCGTGTAGCACTGGCTTATACCGCTAGTGAGGTGTTCTCGTGCACAGCGCGCAAAATCGTGCGCTTGCCGAGACAACACAATAGCAACCGCTCGAGCGCAATGCCGTCAGCGGAAGTGCGCCGTGCCGCAAAAAAGCGAGGAGAAAAAAATAAAGGCGGGGCCTGGGATGTATGCGTCACGCGGTTCTCGAGGTCCGGTATGGGAGAACGCAGGGAAAGAATTTCGCCTGCGCAGGCTGGACGGGGCAAGTGGAGAGAGTGTCTTGCTTCGCAGTGGAGCTCACCTCCTGAAATCATGGGTTCGCGGCACTGAAATATTTCTATCTCGGCTATTAACCAGCAGATTTGAAAACTTCTTGCAGCAGAACGCTCCCAAGAGGACAAGTAATGACTTCCAACGTATAACCGAAGTTTGCTGTGTGGCCTGGTGAGGCGCCCTATAAGAGATTTGGAAGAAGCAGCAAACGAATGGCTGATTTCTCTTTCATACTGGCTTGACTCTAACGAGCCTCAGTTAAATGATACTAAAACTAAAGACATTTTATTCAAGAGTAGTAATAAGCGCGAAGGTAACACCATTTCGGTTAAATTTAAAAATAATCACCTCGAGCGCGTCCCTTTGTTTAACTTTTTGGGTGTGCTTCATGAACACGTCAGTTGGACACCACAAGTAAGCAGAGTACATGACAGCATGTATAGGTCAATTTCTGTCTCCTTACGAATTTACATCTCTGGTAACAAACTGGCTGAGCTCCAGTTATACTATAGAGTAGTTCATTCTAATCTCAATTATCTCTTAATCTGGGGTACGACTTCAAGAACGAACCTTGAATTGTTATTAATTCTACCAAAGAATTCGCTGCATGGAAAATCTACGACCAACTGAGCATGCTGCTCCGATTTTACAGCGAAGCTGTATATGATTGGCTGACTCGTCAGCCCGTCCGTCTGTCAGTCCGTCCGTCTGTCAGTCGCATGTACGCCCAAAACTCCTGCGGCGCCACCCCATGCGCATGAGCGAAAAAAAAGCGATAACGAGAAGCCCGTGCTAAGCCATCACCACCTAGATAGCACGACGCCCGTTTACTCCGATCCATGACGTCACGCTACCTAACCCAAGATATCCACTCACAAGGTTGGCGTGATGAAAGAGGTGACGTCTAAATCAAAGTCCCCTACTCGGGGGCATTCCCATTACATTATATGGCAACTGGGCCAGGTAACATGACGTGATGGATTGGAGTGAAAGGGCCTTGTGAAATCTAGGTGGTGTTGCATTAGCCTCGCCAGTATATTGACGTCGTTGATCTCCGTCGCAGCCGAGCATGCGCGTCACTTTCTCTCCGGTTCCGAAATGGGTAGGCCGGGCGTCACACGTACTTCTGAGGAGTAGGCAGCCTGCGATCAGGAACGCCGCGAGCAGAACCGGTAACGAGCCCATCTACGCCGTTCAGATGCTGCTGCCCGGGAAAAAGAACAGGCTCGTGCAGCCAATCACACGCAGCAATTGTGAACCGAGGATAAGGTAGTCTCCCAAGCCGTCGTTTAATTAACTGTCGGGATTAAGCCAGTTATAAACATCGAGGCCACACGTCTCAGCTTCGCTGGTTATCCACCTGTACGGAGTGCTTGGGTGGTGATTTTTAACAAGCTTAAGTTACTGACTGTGAACCAACTTTACAACCTTAAACTCGCCCTATATATTCGCAAGGAAATTAGTAATGACGTGGGAAGTTATACGGCTCATTGCAGCCCTCCTGATGCTCCCTATGATCTCCGACACGAGCGATTTAGAATTCGTTTATTCAGAGCCATCGACGGAAATCAAACGTTATTCTACCGAATGTGTTTCTGTACAACAATAGTTATATCCATGAACTTATCGAACAATGTAGTTATAAACTCAGAATAAAGAAAACTGTTAAAATGCACTTAGTCTCTGTTACTGTTCATAAAATAAGATGAGTTAAAAAATACCTTTTATCGTCCTATTATCTTTGTACTTTGCTATATTCTCTAGAGGTTATACGCTGCTACAAATGGTTATGCTACATTCTGTATAGGGCTTGCATCACCTTGTTCTTTTTGTTGTGTCACCGGTTAGATCTATTTCTTTTTTCTTGCGTGTTTTTGTTCCTGAGATGAGTTATTGCTGTTGCATTCTTGTGTGATTCTGTGACATAATTTAAGGATGCCTGATGACGATGTTACTTCAGCATCTAACAATTTTTTGTCATGTTCCAATGTGAAACATCCATTGTTGTTTTTATGACTATTTTTCACCGCTTCTGAACAAATGTATGGGTGGAGAGACCTAGTGAGGCAGACTTGATCATCTTTTCGTACTTTCAAGCCAGGCAATGCCTGTCTCAATAAGCTGAAACTGAAACTACGTAAAAGCCTAGACAGCGAAGCAGTAGAGAGGTCATATGAGTTCGACAAATGCTGTGGCGGCTGTAGAGGCATATTTCGCATTTCGTGCATGCATGCAGACGGCAACTGCTAGGCGTCACGCTGAGATGCGCTGAGCTCGCGCGTGTAATTGTGGTCGCTAAATTGATGAAATGCGGGCTTTCGTACTTGCACGGCGACATTCTATAATCTACGAACGAAACCTTTATGCCTTTTTGTTCCCTGCGCCCATGTCTCTCTTGCTTTACGTTCATCTGCCTACAGGATAGCATTTCCTGACCCGCAATATACGGGCATATGTTATTAACGGGAAAATTGGAGATCCACGCAATCGTAGAGCGGGCAACAAAGGAAACCCATACGGGTTCCTCGAAAGAAATCTTATTTTGTTATAACGCAAGCTTGACAAGGACAACCACAACTCTGTTGTCCTTGTCAAGCTTGCGCTATAACAAAATAAGATATGCCGTATGAACAAGCCCGCATTGCTATCCTCCTCGAAAGAAAAAGCTTCGCACTTGAAGGAGAATTCGTCCTGGTGCGGGACGAATTTCAAGCTATATATGTCGATCATTTCGTTTTTTTTTAATCTGTACCACGACAGCTCTCTGAACTGCTCTCCTCATGTTTGAACTGCAGACAACCGGGAGACGCTTCAGCAAATATTTTCATGTGACGCTTCACTAAACCGTTTCTCTACTCGCCTCGATCAAAAGAACTGTATAATGTTTTGTCCGGCTGTTCGTTCTTGACTTGCGAGTCCGAATAAGGACATGCTTCTTCTCCATAAACACATACTTGAAAATGTGCACAATTTTTTTTATTGTGTTGAATAGACACATCCTGAAACCAGCAAACACTAACTTTCTTTGCAACTACACCATCTTAAAAGAGCGCGATGAGGGTAACGCCTCCTGCGGTGAAGCTGTAGCCACCGACAAGTCTATGGCTTGACAATACGTCACCCTTCGGACGTCCCTTGAGATGTCTTGATAGTTGAGACGTACTTGCGAGTTGAAGTGTCAGTTCGGGCACTCCTTTTTATTAAAGTGGTCGCTATATGTTCTATATACGTACCCTCTATCATCTGAAGGAAAACGATTTCCATAACCTCATTAATCAGCTTCCTGACCCCTACATACTCGTGGGTGATTTTAATGCCCACAACACGATGTGAGGAAAGTCGCGATGCGACACGAGCGATTGATTCATTGAAAATTTTTTTGTGACCTCTAGCGCCTGCCTGTACAATAAGAAGGATCCGACGTATTACAGTGTCCAACACAGCACGTATTCAGCGATGCATCTAGCAATCGGCTAACATTGTCTTCTGCCTCACTTGGTATGGAACGTCACCAATAAACTTTATGGAAGTGACCGTTTTGCTGTAACCTTAAATCAGATAACGCTGCACAAAAAATCTCCTCGTATTCCTTGATGGAAGTTAGCATCGGCGGACTGGGCGCATTTTAATGAATAAACTTATCCACCACAGATTTTATAAATAATCTTCATATAGATGATGCTGTTGTACATTTTATCGCTTTTGTTATTGATGCAGCCGAAACGTTTGCCCGCAAGCGAATGGTGGTTCACTTACAAGACGTGTGCCCTGGTGAAACGAAGACTGTACAGAGGCGCGAAAAAGGCAGAATAAGGCAGGGGCGTATTGCGCAGATCGCGAAATGCCGAAAACCAAATTCAATTTTAAAAAATGAAATCACAGGGAAGGCGGACACGACGCTAGGCAAAGTCAGAAAGCTGGGTGAGGTTCCTCTCGGGAATTAATTCATACACGCATGAGGCGAAAGTGTGAAATGGCTTAAGAAAGCAAAAAGGGCAACAAATCCATCTGTTGCCTCTAGTGAACGACCAAGGTATTCTTGCAAGACCAGGCAGACTCTCTTGGGGAGCATTTGAGCATGTGTCGAGCTCAGTCCGTTATTCTCAATCCATCCTTAAATACAAAAAACTAGAAGAACGTAAGCCAGTCGTACGTTTATGCAGGGAGAACGAACCGTATAACCGGTCTTTCAGTATTGTCGAGTTGAGATCTTGATCACATACAAGAGCTCTGCACCGGGACCTAACAGAGTCATGTATGACATGATCAAAAACTTACACACTGACACACAAGTTACACTACTCGCACTTTTCAACACTATTTGGGCTGGCGGATACCTTCCATCAACACTCCGCAGGGGCGTCTGCGTCAGCAGGCGTTTGGTGTGTTGCGACACCACGTACCCGAGCACACGAGGGTTGGCCCCTCCCGCGTGTAGCCGTGCGCGGCTTAGCTGTCTGGGAAAAGGGTGATCCTGGGTGTTGAGCCGATGCCGGGTGTTAGGACCTTTAAGTCCCCCGGCGGAGGCAACACACCTCTTTGGCCTCTGCATCGCATAGACGGCACCTCCAGACTGACCCACCTGGAGGTGGGTCAGTCTGGAGGTGCCGTCTTTCGTCTTTCTTCGTCTTTCTCTCCCAGTTTTCCATCTTCCCTATCTTCTCTTCACTTCTTATTGCTACCGAATTTCCTGGCGGCAAGGGTTAGCCAGGTGTGCCATATCTACCTTGATTACAACATATGTTGTTATAGTAACAATGTACAGTTGGCATGGCAGGGCTTGCTTCACAACAATCTCTTCCGTGTCCCCTCGTTGGGCTCGGTGGTGGGTGACTGGCATTGATACCGAAGAAACAATTCATTTCATGGGATCCACGTCACCCTTCCTACCTGATCGCCCTCCGAAAAGGAGGCGCACCGATGCAACGTTTTAATTCTTTCTCAAGAAACGAGACACATTCCCGAAGTATATGTAATTCACTGTGAAAACACTAACAAAAAAGCGACAAACATTTCTCTCTTCTTGGTGTCAGAATGCCTCACGGAGGTCATTGGAAGTGACTACAAAGCCACCAAGATGGCCAGTGGGGACCTTCTGATTGAAGTGAAAGACAAACCGCAGTACGAGAAACTAAGAAACCTGGTGGCATTTGGCGATAAAACCATATCTGTTAGTCCACATCGAACAATGAACACCATCAACGGTGTGGTCTCAGAAGACGACCTCAGGGATTTGACTGATGAGGAACTCCTGAATGGTTCGAAAGAAGAAAACGTTGTACATCTACAACGTATAAAAATCAGGCGCGACAACAAAGAACTACCAACCAAACACCTAATACTTACTTTTGGCTCTAGCACACTCCCGGATGCAATAGAAACAGGCTACCTCAAACTTCGTGTAAGACCTTACATTCCGAATCCTCGACGTTGCTACAAGTGTCAGAGGTTTGGTCATGCCTCTCAAAGCTGCCGAGGACGACTAACTTGTGCGAAATGTGCTACAAAAGACCACTCTGCTGACCATTGTACTGCTGAGGCCCACTGTGCGAACTGCGATGGCAACCACCCGGCATATTCCAGATCTTGCGCAGCCTGAAAGAAAGAAAAAGAGATCATTACTATCAAAGCCAAAGAGAGTGTCAGTTTCCGGGAAGCACGCAACGTATTTCACCTTCATTTGCAAGGAAAACGTTGTTTAATGAAGTGGTGCAACAGGAGGCAGCACCGCGACGGACCCTGGCGGCCGCCCAAGGCACGCGCGGCCTACTGAGGCGATCACCACCCGCCCCCACGGTAGGAGCAGCTGAAGCTGCCCTGCCCTCCTTGAAATCGGTCACACCGGAGACCTGTACTAGCGCTATAGCATAACCCTTCGCAGCGCAGAGGCTAAGGAGGATCCATCACCCTCCAGGCACGTGAGGCCACAGCCTTCGTCCCACGAGGCGAAGGCAACGCGACGTACACATCGCTCGTTAGAGCAATTGCCCAGCGCTTCGCAAGAAGCTATGGACACTACCCCAAGCAAACTGGTGCAGCAACCACCTAAGGAGCGGCGAAATTCTTCGGACCACTCCAGAAAAGACAAAACCAAAATTACAGGGCCACAAACGACTCTGTAGGCTAAACACATTCTTTTTATACGCACAGCACCAAATTAACTTCATTATGGACGCGCTGATTATGCAGCAGAACGTCAGAGGTCTCCTCAGAAACCTTGATGATGCTCAAGAACTTCTCTGCAAACTCACTCCAAAAGTGCTGTGTGTACAGGAAACCCACCTTAAATCTAAACACACTAACTTTCTTCGTCATTATGTTATTTTTAGGTAAAGATCGTGATGACGCCATCGCATCATCTGGCGGTGTTGCCATTATACTTAACAAAGGTATAGCGTGTCAACATCTACAACTACAAACGCCCCTGGAGGCAGTGGCCCTTCGAGCCATACTTCTAAACAAACTTACTACCGTCTGCTCTCTGTGCATACCCCCGCATTATCAGCTCCATAAACATGAATTCCAAACATTAATAGATCAATTACCCCAACCCAATTTGGTTCTAGGAGATTTAGAGAGAGAGAGAGAGAGAGAGAGAAAATAATGCAGAGAAAGGCAGGGAGGTTAACCAGAGGTAGTTCCGGTTGGCTACCCTGCGCAGGGGGAAGGGTTAAGAGGGATAAAAAGAGAAACAAAGTAGAATGGGGAGATAGAAAGAAAGGGAGACAAGCACGAACAAAGCGCGTACACTACAGAGCAGTAGGCGGCGGCATTCTTAGAGTCTCTCGTGAAGCCCCGTGGACCGCAAGAACCTTACTAGCGCGAGTACGGCCATCAACGCGGATGTTCTTTCGGAGCATTGGCCTGAAGCTTTTAATTCTGAAAGTGGACGATTGTCCAACTGGTCCAGTACTCTGCACATCACTTGTCTCTCAGCACTGTATCGCGGGCAGACACAGATAATGTGTGCGAGCGTCTCGTCGATGTTACATGTGTCGCACGTGGGGCTGTTGGCCATTCCTATGAGGAAAGCATAGGCGTTTGTAAAGGCAACGCCTAGCCACAGACGGTAGAGCATAGTCTGTTCACGTCGGGGTAATCCAGGCGGGAGGTGCATCCGTATGTCCGGAGACAACGAACGCAACCGACACATTGTGAAAACATTCGAGTCCCACAGGGGCAAAGTACACTCAGAAAAGGCACACAGGCACACAGGCACACAGAAGCCTATGGGGTGACTCTCACTGCGATGTGCGAGGTCGACTGATTGAGCAGTTTCTCTTTTCTTCTGGCGCATGTCTTTTGAATAGCAAGGTACCTACCGATTATAATATTGCACATAAAACCTATTCCTCTATAGACCTCAGTATTGCATCTCTGACCCTCTTACCTGATCTTAAGTGGAATATTATTAGAAATCCGTATGGGAGCGACCATTTCCCGATGGTTCTGTGTACACCGAAGGTGAATTAAGGTCCCCCACAGTTTCCTCGGTGGAAAACTGATTCAGCCGACTGGGAACATTTCCGAAAAATTACTCTCATCTCGTGTGCTGACATTTCTGCTCTAAGCCTGGATGCTGCAGTTGAATACTTCACAGTTTTTCTGATTGATGCCGCGACGAAATGTATCCTAGAAACAAAGGGATCATCTAACAAGCGCCGTGTTCCGTGGTGGAACGAGGAATGTCGTAATGCGCGTAAAAAGCAGCACAAAGCATGTGGTTTACTCCGCGATTCTCCCACACCAGAAAACCTGCTTAATTTCAAGCATATGAAATCTCAGGGTAGGAGAATACGCCGACAAGCTAGAAGAGAGAGTTGACAAAAATGTATATCGGGAATTAACTCTCACAGAGACGAGACAAAGGTTTGGAAAAAGAGTGAACAGAATATAGGTTCGACAACCTTACTCGCTACCCTTAATAAATACTCAGGGAGATAGTATGGAAGACCAGGCGAACTTTCTATGCGCACATTTTGAACGCATATTCAGTTCGTTGCACTACTCTGACACGTTTCAAAGACACAAAACACGAATAGAACGGCAGCCATTAGAACGAAAAAGTGCAAAAGGTGACGTATACAATGGACCATTTTGCATAGCAGAGCTTCAAGCAGCACCAAACGGCTGCAACAAATCTACCCCAGGTTCTGACCGCATAATATATGAAATGTTAAAGCACTTGCCATCTGAAACACACAAAAAAAACTTATTTTTCGTTACAATAATATATGGTCCTCTGGCCAGATTCCCTCAGCCTGGAAAGAGGCCATTATAATTCCCATTCTGAAACAGGGTGAGGACCCTTTCTTGGCATACAGTTATAGGTCCATAGCGTTGAAAGCTGCCTATGCAAACTCTTCGAAAAGATGGTGAACAAACGCTTGCTCCATTATCTTGAAACCAACAAAATATTAGACCCCATGCCAATGCGGTTTCAGGGAAGGTAGATCGACGACAGACCAGCTTCTACGCATGGAAATGTACGTCCGGGAAGCCTTTATCCGCAAATAGCTTGTCGTATCTGTATTCCTTGATATGAAAAAGGCGTATGATGCTACGTGGCACTTTGGGATCCTTCGGTATCTTTCTGGAGTGGGTATACGTGGCAACTTGCTGAACATTATTGAGAGCTACCTGTCTGACAGAACGTTTCGTGTTAGAGTTGGCAATGTGCACTATCGGTCATTCCTACAGGAGACAGATGTACCGCAGGGTGGAGTGCTGAGCTGTACGCTCTTTATTGTGAAAATGAACTCCTTACATACCATCATACCTCGCACGCTCTTTTACTCGGTTTATGTAGACGATGTACAGATAGCTGTTAGGTCGTGCAATCTTAGCATCTGCGAGAGACAGCTACAGCTTGGCCTAAACAAACTCTCAAAGTGGTCTGAAGAAGATGGTTTTACATTTAACCCTCAAAAAGCATATGTGTTCTTTTCTCAAGCAAGAGAAGTGTATCACCAGAACCAGCTATTCAATTTAATTGAGAACGACTATCGGTCAGCCTTGAAAACAAATTTTTAGGTATTATCTTGGACACAAAATTTAATTTCATTCTCCACTTGAAATATCTTAAAGCGAAGTGCCTGAAGACAATGAACCTGCTGAAGCTACTTTCTCGAACAACTGGGGCAGTGACAGGAGGTGTTTGCTTATCCTATATAAGAGCTTTGTACGATGACGCCTCGACTACGGAGCCGTGGTCTACCAATTCGCATCGGATAGTGCTCTCAGAATTCTCGACGCAGTCCACAATCTAGGTATACGGCTGGCAATAGGGGCATTTAGGAAAAGTCCTGTGGAAAGTCTGTATGTCTAGGCGAACGAATGGTCCTTACATCTGCGCAGAACAAATCTAAGCTTCTCCTACTTTTTAAAATGTAAATCGAATAACGGGCATCCCTGTCACTCAACTGTACTTGACTTGTCTTCTGCAAGACTTCACCGTAACCGCCCATCTGTACGAGCTCCTCTGTCTGTTCGCTTAGAACAACTGGCTCATGAAGCCGGTATTCCACATCGAGAAACAGTCCTAATGACTCCCACTAACATTGCACCACCTTGGGAATGGCAGAATATCCAGTGTGATATGTCTTTCGGCGCATTAACAAAACATGCGCCTGAGGTATACATACATTCTCATTTCCGTGAACTCCAGGCCAAGTACTCCTGCGCGGAGTTTTATACAGACGTTTCAAAGTATACTCATGGTGTAGCTTATGCAGCTCTCGGACCGTCATTTTCAACGTCCGGTACATTAAATCCAAACACCAGTATTTTCACAGCGGAGGCATACGCGATCCTCTCTGCTGTGAAACACATAAAACAAACAATCATAATAAAGGCTGTCATATTCACAGATTCATTAAGCGTTGTTAGTGGCATATCTAGTCTACGAAAACACAAGAACCCTATCCTTCATGAAGTCTAGAACCTCCTATGCTCAGCATACATGTCGAGCCAAATAATTGTTCTTTGTTGGGTCCCTGGACATAGAGGCCTAGAGGGCAACATAGCTGCTGACGAAAGGGATACATCTTTAACTTTTTGTGATGCAAACATCAATATACCTGTACCCTACACATACCTTAAGCCATTTTTTACAATATAAACTACGGAAATATTGGCGAAGGCAATGGGACACTTAGGTATCCAACAAACTGCACCTAATCAAACCAAAGATAGGGAACTGGATCTCTGAGAAAACAAGACACCAGGAAGTACTGCTCTGTAGATTAAGAATTGGGCACACCTATAGCACTCACTCGTATATTCTAACTGTAACTAACCCTCCGGCATGCACTAGGTGTGGCAGTAGACTTAGTCATTTATGTTCTCGTTCAGTGCCCATTATTAGAAAAGGAGAGAAGAAAGTTTTTCCCTTTCTTATGTCGTCATAATGTGCCTTCACACCCAGCCTTCTTTTTAGGCAATTACCCTCTACTTAATTTTAAATTAGTACTAAAGTTTTTAGAAGAAACGAATACCATAGAAAATATTTGGCCAGGCTATTTGTAGCACAGCCTTTGCCTAGAGGCTGGAGCTGCAATGAAATCACTTACAGAGCACATGCCTCGCAGCCCTTGCCTTGAAGGGCTCCGGAGAGGCACTGGTGCTGCTATAAATTAACACGGTTTAGTATCTAATCCTTCACAACGTACTTTTAGAACCATAGGACTCACTTCTCATTGACAATACTTTAATGGATACATATTTTACACCATTAACAGCAAATATTTTAGGCCAATATATACAGCCACTCGATTTCCACCATCTTCAACTATCCTCATTGACATTCATCACCAATTGTCATGGCGCTCTTTGGCCATTTCTGGCCCTTGCGCCAAAAAACAATAACCATCAATCAAATACCTTCCGTCAACATGGAAAGAAGCGATTGGGGTCCCTGTTTTGAAGCAGGGTAACGACCCTTATTAGGCGGCAAGTTATCGCCCGATAGCTCTTACAAGTTGCCTGTGTAAGTTTTTTTGAAAAAATGATTAATTGTAGACTCATACATTTTCTTGAACACTATGCTTGATTCCTATCCGTGTGACTTCAGAGAAGAACGGTGCACAACTGATCATCTTGTGTGCACTGAAGGATATATCCGCGATGCATATGTATATAAACAGTTTTTCTTACCGTTACTCTATTTTCTCTGCTACTCTTTATGTCCCTTTCCCCTCACCAGTACAGCCCTGTGGAGGTGTCCTCGCACGAGGGGCAGTAACAGCGCTCTACTTATCTGTTCATTTTCTCTTTTAAAACAACTCTCTCTCTCTTACCGATATTCCTCGATATAGAAAAGGCGTATGACACAACGTGGCCTCACGGGATCTTGCGAGACTGGTAGGGAATGGGCATTCGTGGAAATATGCTAAGCATAATAGAAAGCTATTTGTCGAATCGTACCTTCCGCGTAAGAATCGGCATCGTATTCTTGCGACCTTTTATACAGGAAACTGGTGTGTCCCCGGGAGGTGTGCTCAGCTGTACGTTCTTTATCGTGAAGATGAACACGCTTCGTGCTTCATTACCACCAATCATTTTTTTATTCCGTCTACGTGGACGACATTGAAATAGGCTTCAAATTCGGTAACCTCGCAATATTCGAGAGAGAGGTAGAGCGGGGCTTGAGCAAGGTGTCCAAGTACGCAGACAAAAATGGATATAAAATCAACCCCCACAAAAGTTACTCTTTTATTCTGTTCTCACAAGAAAGAAAGGCCTGGTTCCAGATTCTTCTACAGAGCTGTGTGGACAACAAATGCCTCTCAACAAAGCGCACTAGTTTCTAGGTATTATACATCACTCCAGGCTTACTTTCATTCCACACATAAAATATCTTAAAGCAAAATGTCTAAAAACGATGAAGTTACTGAAAAGTCTAGCCCGCACAACATGGGGTAGCGACAGGAAGTGTTCGATGAATCTTTATAAGAGCCTAATTCGATCACGATTAGACTATGGTGCTGTCGTATATAACTCTAAAGATTCTAGCGCTAAAGATTCTATATCCTGCCCACAATTTAGGTATCCGCTTGGCCACTGGCACTCTTAGAATAAGCCCTATTGAAAGCTGATACGTCGAATCAAATGAGTGGTCCCTCCATCTACAGGGAACGTACATCATTCTCACATATTTCCTCAAAATGCACTCTAACTATGAACATCCAACTTTTAACGCCATTAACTGCATGACATGCGCTACACTTTTCCGTAGCCGTGCCTCTGTAAGGCAGCCTTTCTCGGTGCGGGTGAGGTAGCCTAGCGATGAAATGCATGTCTCACTCCTCAAACATCGATCAATTCATCCAACCAAACTGCTACCTCTTTGGGCGCGGCAGGTATTAGAACGGCGGATATCCTTTTTAGAAGTTACAAAGCACGCTGGAGAGCATGCCTCGAGGTCGCTGCTCATGCCTGTTGAAGCACGTGTCTAAGCACACCATATTGAGAAAGCCGCAGCGTGAACTACAGTTGCTCGCGTGCAGAAAGCACGCTTGGGCGTGTATAGTCACCGGCCACGGGATGAGTTTGGACCGGTAGCACTTTCATGCGGTGGCGCCACGAGTGTAATGGCATGTGACGGCCGGGCCAGACTCAGCAGGCGCTGCCACCAGCTACGTTGATTTAATATGTCCCGTTGTTTTTTATGTTTTGCGTTGCCAAAACGTCACTTGAAACCAAACCTGATGAAATCTGTGCTTTTGGGTGCACAAACAGGTACCGAAACAAGACTGAAGCTGGTTAGGCCTTTCACTTCAGTCATTTTTCATCGCGGCCTCGCCAGATGAAGCGACGTAAAGACTGGATACGCGCGGTCTGTTGGCAACAGTACGTACAGTGCTCAGCAATTGAGACGCGATACTCGAAGCACATGGTCGCTGGCGCTTTTTGCACCGACTCTATGCGCTCAGGACACCAAGCTGATACATCGTGGTACACAGTGAGAGCGAGACAGTGGCAGCCACGCGCTTCGAATATTGCGTTTCAATCGCTGAGCACTGTACATTTCCGATGCTGCTTTGCCATGATCTAGTAGTTCTATCATTAACAAAGAAGCCCTTCATACGCAAGAGCTTCGTGTCCCATGGGAATTGCCTGTCTTCTCCGCAGCTGTAACAGCTCCGTAGCTTATGCTAGGCGAACACACCAATTTTTAGTCGCCATTTTGCCGTTTTATCCGTGCATCAGTCTTCCTTTTAGGGTATATTTTCCTTCCTCGCGTTTCCCAAATCTAGGCCGCTATTTTGTAGCGATGCCTTATGCCTTATTCTATGCTATTCTTATCATCCACCACACACGGCGGCCTGATCCCGTTGATAGTGGGGGCAGACCGTCGCTCTGACCACTGGCTTAGCGCAAAAAGCCTGAAAAAGCATAGAATCGGAAAAGGCATCGCTACAAAATACCGGCCGTAGTTGCATCCGGAACATGACTGCTGTGTATCGACGGCGAACGCAAATGCACCGGCGCGTTCACACTTGCCGGCACCGGCGGCTCTCGTCGCGCTAAGCTGTGTGAAATGAAACATGGTTGAAGATTGGGCTAGTTTGTGAGAGAGTAAGAATGACAAAGCATTGCAAAGATAAAAGTAATTGCAACGGACAGAGAACGGAAACTTGCCGACACATGTGCCATCGGTGAAGCAGCTCACGAAACAAAAACAAAGGAGATGTACGCTTCCCTTTTTTGTCCACAATTTTAGAGCGCAGCTCCTATGCGCCTGTTTGTGCGCTGACCGTCGGCATCGGCGTAGCCGAGTGAACAAGCACAGTGAAGAATAAAAGAGCGAGCGCGCTGCGCAGCGGGGCATGGAAGACGGCTATAGCGAAGAAAGTGCGAGAAAGAAAGCGGAGGAGGGTACAGCGGAACCAAGAGGCGGAAAGCGGAGGAGGACGGCACATGGTGAAAGCGCGAGAAGAAAAGCGTAGTGCAGCGCCGGGCCATCTCTGCGGCGATGGCCGCTACGAGATAGATGGCTCCAGAGTAGTGCGTCGTCGTCTGTTGACCGATGACATTCGAAGAGCGCGTTGACAAATACCATTTCTGGAAACAAAGCGCTTCATGAGTGGAGTTCTGTCTGTGGCGGCTACTACCCCCGTCCCTCTCTCACGCACTGCCTCTTGTGATCTCCCGATTATCGAGGCAGTTGTGCTACACCTTGTTCCGTTTGCAATGGGCCGCACGAGACAGATAGCCCGCACCAGCTAATACATCGCGAGATGAAAACACGCATAAATTTCGCGTTAGGGAGTATCGTAAACGTCGGCGAAACTCCAGAAAGAAACGATACAACCTGGGGCGAAACCGAAGACCGTACAATGTCTCGCAGCATGTTCGCAGCGTTCTGCTACGAGGTAAGGACTGGGCAATGAGAGCCGACCCCGAAGGCGGGGGAGCAGTTTAATGCAGTGTCCCAAAGCGTTAGCTGCCACAAGGCGAGAATGGGACGCACTGACACGCTCCTGTTCGTGACGCAAGGAAGAAAGTCATTAGTCCAATACCCGCGGACACCTTTCTGTGGCAATGAAGGAAAAGCTACGGGCGCGTGGCTGCTGCAGATGTGTTACGGCACCAGGTAGTCCGGCAGCGTTCCCAGTGCTTTTAGTTGCTCGGAACAGACGCTGAATCAACGCAGCTCCCACGTGCCACGGCTTCGCGTTTGCCCAGATGCGGAAGAGAAACGCCACAAAATAAGTAAACTTTTACACTCGGAGGTATGTGCTGTCTTATTTAACTGTTACTAATAAGTTGCTTATGTTTTCTCTTCCCCAGCCTAAACTAACGTGGATTAAAACACCTGACTCGTTTTAGAAGCGCTGTCACTTGTGCGCGCTTTGCCTCCGTAGCTTTCCGTTCATTGCCACAGAAGGCTATCCGCGAGTACAGTGGCCCAATCGGAGAAGGGGGGGGGGGGGAGCAAGAGCGCACACGAGTGCTCTAGATCGTACTATGTGGAATTATTGTAGAAAGCTCTATGCTATGTGGGAGGCGACGTATTCGTGTCAGTCGTGTCAAAGAAGCGTAAAGCTGGAACCGCATGGCGCGTTTCTCGCTCGCGTACACATGACGCGCGGTGAACGCCTACGTCACCTCTGACGCGTCAGCACCAGCATGAGCACGGTGATTGCGCGCCGGCCGCACCGCGTTTTGCCAGGTGTCCCGCCGACCTGTTCGGCCAAAAAGATGATGCTGATGGTGAAGATGTGGCTCACCCCTTTGTATCGGGTGTTCGCAAGTTTCGCATCCTAGCCGATGCGCGGAGATGCGCGGAGAGCAGCACTATCTGGTGGCATTGAGGGAACTGAAGCGTGATGTGTAGCGTGACGTGCCACTCGCGCTGCACCTTCGTTGGTGGGCACGGGTGCGGCAACGCCATGTGGCCTTGTTCTTTTAAATGCGAAGCATTTCTTGGCGAACATTTTCCACGCTGAGAGTATCTATCTAGCCGCGCAAGTCTTGGTACTCTCGTGATCGTTTCGTTAACTTGGTATGTACTAAAATTGGCATGGTATGACAAGAGCGTGCGACAAACATAAGTGACAGGTCATGACATGAATGTCATGACATGCCTGACACGTAGGTCGTGGAACAGCCGCCTACGTCTTGGTGCTTCCATGGTCGTTTCGTTAGCTCGGTAGGCAGTGTCTACTGCTTCGCATAACATCGATTCTTACACTGCGTGGGGTCTGCCCGTTTTTTCTACGCCCGACAGTACCACGCGGCTACACGATTTCCGTGCGCGCGTTCGTCGAAACGACGCCCATTCACCTCCGCCGCACGTTAATCGCGACATAATATCTCGCCATGCGTTCCCAGTTTTATGCAGTCGAACGCCTTTAAGACGAAGTATTTGGGGCGTCCAAAATCCTTCCTTATACAGGTCACTTCATTGAAAAGTCCCGCAGCACACAGCTCCCGCTAGAACAGGTCATTCCGTTTTATAAAGCGGTGTTCGACTGTAGTTAGCGTCGGCATGTGAGAAGCATGCGTGCATGCGTACGCCTTGAACATCGCGTTTCAATCCCACCGGTAACCGCTAGCAGGGTCATTTGCTGTCGAACAATGCACGCGCAAGCCTAAGTGTCATTGCTCATAACCACTGCAGTCACTCTGGCAATCTCTGTAGGCTTCTTATGAATATTTTCTCATTGCGCGATTAACGAGAACATCAGAGCAGTCATCACTCACCGCATCGATAGCAGCGAACGCATCTTAGCTCAATATCTCCCAAAGAAAGTACTTTAGAGTCCGAACGCGATGTTCAAGGTCATATTTGGCAAGAACGCACCTTGTGAAAGTCGGGGGGAAAGAACCCAAAGCGTCGACGCCGACCCCTATTTGCAAGAAACATCGCATTACGTGAAGGTCACCGTGTGGGTGTGATGTGATACTCGCGCAGACCCAAGCTGATGTAGAAGAAGGTTCACTGAAGAGCGGCAGAGGCCTGTTGGCACACGGGGCACGTACCCAGTAGCAGACACCCAGAGGCCGCATGATGTTATGTGTTTATAAATTTTTCATACATCGTCTGTGAATTTTCTTTTCGATCTCTTCCTCTATTTACATGATTAATTGCGCGACATTGTTAACATGCACAGCAAAATAACATCCAGAATACACACGCTGGAGCTCCACATCATAGTTTACCGCGCAGACCTCTGTTGGCCGGGTGCATATGCATCGCAATTTGCACTATTTTTCTGGTTTAAAGATTACCTGGTGCCATGAATATGGCCTGCCTCGGGCAAGTGGCGACCTTTCTCAAAAGCAGACGCATGAAAATGCATTTTCCGGTACGTCAGGCCTTAAAACTTGCAATGTGAAATCACTGGAAGCACCGTGAGCGCCTTGGTCCCGTCGTCTGCTTCACGTGCCATTGCTCTGACTTCGACCATTCGCAGCGGCTTTCCCCACCACGTCGCTGGCGCGTGACGACGGCCGCCCGGAGCCTATTTTGGGAACGAGTGGCCACTATTCCCGAAGAACATTGCGAACTAAAGCGGCACATGCCTTCGGCACTTCCGCTCATTTGTTTTGGAAGCTGCCACCGCTTATAGATGTCGTCCGCAGCACCAACAAATTGAAGATTTCTGAGAGCATGAACACATCGAACGTATGGAAGTATAAGTATGATCTACTTATCTTGATCACTTATATGATTTTATATGATCATATAAGTCATATATATTATGATCATATAACTTATATGATCAAGTTTATTCTTGCGTTGGTACTTTCTTTTGCAACTTTTTGACAGATTTTCAGGTAGACACCATTCAATATTTTCATTCTTACCTCCTTCGCTCTTTTTCCGTTCTATTGGTTATGCATAAATTTGAGTTTCCTGAGCTAAGCATTTAGATGTTTTACAAGTGTATTGTGTCTGTGCAGGCTTGCTGCACCTGATGCCCTTTGCATGCAGAAGAAGTGTAATTTTATTACCAAGTTGTTGCATCATGGCAATTGTACGCAACAGCAGGATCACGGCGACAGGCTTGTAGACCACAACGCAGCTTGTTATGCATCCTGTCGAGGGCATTGAAAACTTGCCAAGTTATTCTGATTTGGGAAGCGCTTATTTATAATGGCTATCTTCGCCTCCACAATGCCTTACCTGCAGCTCTCGGGGCCTTTTTTCTAAACACCTAACTATTCAGTCTCTAGTTCTTGTGCCAATGTTGTTAAAATGTTTAGTTTTTCTCAGTGACTTGTTGGCCAAATAATGCCTGACGGGTAGGGCAATGCAGCTCAAAATTTCAAGTAGGGGTATCTGCAGCGGGTCGCTTAAACAATATATTGCTTGAATTTTGAAACAGCTGGTATATACTAAGTTGGTTCATCTTCTCTGTGCGACGAGCTCCTGTATCTCGTACATCTGCAGTGTCTCATAACTTGTCTTATTCGCCAGTAAACAGGAATTTATGTAATTTTCTCATACACTTAAATATCCAGCGTTGTCATCATGCCGGAAACGAACTATACACATTTTAGTAGGTTTTCATTTAAAAGTGAGCAGAAGCTACTCTCATCTCTCTTACGACAAAAGTAAGAATCTCTCACAGCACTGATTCTTGCTGTAGTGTCTGCATGCGCTTCACTTAATTCCCGCACTTGGCCTTGGTACTCTTGCACTTGGGTGCTCTTGCACATCTTTTTACTGTGGGTAGTCACGTGAACTCCTTGCAAGTTGTAGAACCAGCGGTAGTTAGCTTTTAGGGGCATTTTTGTATTTAAGGTGAATAATCTAAACCTGCCCCTGTGACAGCATTAGTGGATTGCTGTTCTTCTTCCATTGTAGTATTGCTGAAGGGCCTTCGCGTATAGACGCCTGAACAATAATTTTTCTGTCAACTGCGTATTACATCAAGTGTGGTTTAGATGAAATTGCTTAGCTCAAAGAAAGGTGTTTTTGTCGGCTGTGCCACAAACTTCTCAGGTAGAAGAAGAAAGGGTACGGCAAGTCTTTCGAATTTTTGGGAAATAATGTGAGCTCTTAGAATTGTGCCACGGTTGCAGTTAGAACTACCAGTTTTGTGCTTGGAATGCACCATACTGCCTTCGTGCAAGTGCTGTAAAACAGCGAGCTCACGTGTTCCTTTCCTAATAATGCACCGCTTCAGATGTTGCTTGTGGACACAATACATGCTATTACTAAGTAATTATATTTCATGTACTGCTTTTGTGAAGGAGGAAGGAAAAGCGGCCCGTATGTCGTCATGTAGTATGTGAAAAGGCCTTTGCAATTTTTGCTATTTTACGCAGTGTAGCTATATCTTTCCTCTGAGAGAAAAAAACATTTTACTATTCACTACACTACCACGAAAGGTTACTCTTTCAAACGCAAGCGTCAAAAGGCACATACTAAAATGACATGGTGCCTGTTGGTAAGTGAGTGCTAGGTCTACACCAAATCTGAAGTTGTACTAGAGTTTAAATGTGAATAGTGGGACGTTGATTCATTAGTAAAATGTCCCTATAGGACCTGAATGTTGAGAGCTTTGGAACATTACTAAGTACAGACTTCGTTATATTCAATACTGTTTTCTGACCTTCATTGAAAAATCAAATCAAATCAAAACTTTATTTCATATCTCAAGGGAGAAAGGGGGTGGCGCGAAAAAGCTGCATTACTGCAGCTTGACGAAGCCCGGCCCCCTATGGTACGATTCGACAGTGTGCAGCAGTAGTATAGGTACATAACAACAGAAGTCTAGGCACTTTACAGGAAATTTGAAGGAAAAAAAAGTTAACATGGACGTACAGGCAGTAAATTTGTTTTTTTTTGGGGGGGGGGGTGCAGAACAACAACAACAAATGAAGAAAAGAGAGGTGCATACGAAATAATTTTAGAAAATAAGCTTTGACAATGCTGCTAAAAAGAAAATGAAAACAAAGTTGAATACATCAGACGCCTCAAACTCGATATACACAGACGACATACGCATATGTGCATACATACACATATAGATACACTAATGCTAATGTATAATAATATCAATATGCGCAATAATATGTATACAATAATCAAATACAAGTACAGGAATCACACAGCCCGATTTTGCGAGAGGAAATCAGTGAAAAAAGAACGAGGAGACATAGTATTCCGGTTTAATCCAATTGTAGTTAGGGTGTTTAGTAGATCAGCCATGCGGTAGGATACAGATTGCTGTCCATAATTAGTACGACAAAAGCTTGTTAAACAAATATCGGCATGTCTCGTATTATAGGGAATTTCGCGACAATTCAGGTTAAACAAATTTACATAATCAACATTTCCCTTTCTCAATGTTGTTCTGTGCATGCATCCTAGACGAAATGAATAAGGACATTCAAGCGGCGCTATTTTGTATTCGTAAAAATATTTAGACGTGTGTTCTTTTGAGGAAAGATTAGCTACAGCAGGAATTGCTAGTTTTTGACATAATTTCAGTTTAGCGATGTTTTGTTTGGATGTTGTTGCCCAGACTTAGTGACAATAATTTAGTGTAGAAAGAAAAAGTGAGTTATATACAGTTAATTTCACAGTGGTAGGCAAGACATGCCAGTGTCTATGCAACAGTCCAGTTATCCTGTTTAACTTTCCGCAAAGAGATTTCACATGTTTATTCCAAAGCAGATTTTCCGAAAATATAATTCCTAGTGTTTTAACATTGTTTCAAATTTTTAATTGCCTCACTTTATAGTACAACCTGTCTTCAAGATTTAGGGCCATATGCTTTGGGCGACACATGATTGCCTGCGTTTTCTTAGCATTAATTCTTAAATAGTTTCTAACGCACCAGTTTGCGATATCCTGGAGCACAATGTTCGCATAATTGATGAGAGTGTCCGAATTTGTGCTCCTGAAAAAAAAAAGGTGATATCATCTGCATAGCCTGTCCATCTAGTTCTATCTATCCATATTTGACATATCCATCTATCCATATTTTGATCTAGCTCACTAGATCAAAATATTTGGATATGTTGTACCGTGATCGTATGATCGTATGAAGTGCACACTTTCTTTCCCTGTAAATCACATTGGGTTTTTATTGCTTAAAAGTTCTTGGTCTTGCAGATCAGCGTTTCTATCGCACCAGTTTGCGATATCCTGGAGCACAATGTTCGCATAATTGATGAGAGTGTCCGGATTTGTGCTCCTGAAAAAAAAAGGTGGTATCGTCTGCATAGCCTATCCATCTAGCTCTATCTATCCATATTTGACATATCCATCTATCCATATTTTGATTTAGCTCACTAGATCAAAATATCTGGATATGTTGTGCCGTGATCATGTGATCGTATGAAGTGCACACTTTCTTTCCCTGTAAATCGCATTGGGGCTTTATTGCTTAAAAGTTCTTGGTCTTGCAGATCAGCGCTTTTTCGTTCACAGGTTAGAACAGAACACTGCGCTGCTCTCATTTATCTCTGTTGATACAAAATCTGAATGCAAAGCAGTTTCTGAGCAAAGATAACATATGTTACAATGATGGTTTTCTGCTTACCTCCGATGCCAACGTTTATCTAGCTTTGAATGAACTTCAGTTTATGTTAAAGCTTAGACCGTCCTTGTGATGTAGCTTTCACTCCGAACTTATTGCAGGATATGCTGGCTCGGTAACATAACATTATCAGCAAATTCTTTCAGATTGGTCGGAATGCGATCGAACGTGACCGTCGAGATTAATGAAAGCTGCATTTGCCCGGTGTATCTAGAATACTTAGCTTGCCGTCAAGTTATCAGGTGAAAAGTTTGGTGATGGCACACAGTCGAATCACCTGCGAGCGCATGTTTTTCACAAAGTGCAAGTACAAAAAATGTCAGTGCCCTTCCACTCTGTGAAGAACGATGAGCAGCAAAGCTGTGTATGTGGGCCCCTTAGTGGCGAACTGCACCTTATTTCCAATTAATGGAAATTAACTTTTCCAATTTAGACTAATTGGAATAATCTAATTTCAAAATAATAATTTCCAATTAATGGAAATTAAAGTGGATTAAAAATTCAACTTGGCGCAGGTGGGAACCGAACCCATAACCTTCGCATTTCACGAAAATGCGAAGGTTGTGAGTTCAGTTCCCACCTGCGGCAAGTTTTTTTTTTCATCCACTTTAATTTCCAATAATTTATCGTTCCTTTATTTCATTTATTACGCACAAGTAATTTTCCCTATGTTGCCGTTGGTGTGAGTGTTTGTTGGCTTCTTATGATATGACTAACAAAAAACGGGCCCCTCGGTTAACCCCCTTTCTTCTCGTTTATTACATAACGAGGGTCTCGAATCCGGCAACATTGATGCTTTCAGGTAGCATGTGTGGTGAAGGCAACTGGTCAGTTGCCTTCACCCAAAAACATCACGTTCTCTTGACGCCTGCGGCAACAAGGACGTTCCACGTCCGCTGCCAAGGTCTGTTAGTGGTGGCGCTGGCTAACACTCTCAGGGTTCTTTACGAGGAATCATAAATACCCGAGAAAGTGGATGGGGAAACGGCGCCGTGGTAGCTCAATTGGTAGAGCATCGCACGTGAAATGCGAAGGTTGTGGGTTCGGCTCCCACCTGCGTCAAGTTGTTTCTTCATCCACTTCAATTTCCACTAAGTTATCGTTTCCTTATTTCAGTTATTAAGCACAAGCAATTTCCCGTATGTGGTCCTTGGTGTCATTGTTTGTTTTGTGGGATTCCTATGGTATGACCACATATATATATATATATATATATATATATATAGATATAGATATATATATAAATATATATATATTAATATCATCAGTCTAGTTACGCCCACTACAGGGCGAAGGCCTCTCCCATACTTCTCCAACTACCCCGGTCATGTACTAATTGTGGCCATGTTGTCCCTGCAAACATCCGAACGTGTCCGTGGCTAGTCACGCAAAATCTCACTAAATTGAAAGTACGAGCGAAAGTGACCATGCGAGCATACCGCTCCTCGATTCTTTCACGGCCGTTGATGTCGGTTGTAGTCAAGGGGTCTCAAGTTATACGCGGGCTTATTTCAGTAGGGATACAACCCAGAAACGTCAGCAAAATATGTCAAAAGAATAATTAGCATCAGGCAATGCAAGTAAACGCAAAGGATAAAATGGCAGGGAGAAGAAAAAGGTGATCTGGAAATTCAAAGACACGACGGTTCAGGTTTTCATTTCGTTCCTGCGATGCACCTGGTGATGCGGTTTTGTTGCCATTCGTAGAATGGCTCGTGCAGGAAGCCTCATAATGGTTTCTCCTGCGAGTGAAAGAAAGAAAAAAACAACACCGTCAGGATTTAGTGGTTTCGTGGGAAATTAGCAATTAGATAAGTTTCTCCAGAAAGCGCATTCATCGTTTTCTGGCTCGTTCCACTCGTATTTATTGTGTGTACCTTTCTCGCACATATTTACCCGCGTCCCCATGAAATGTATTTCGTTGTTTTTTCTTCCTACGACCTTTCTTCTCATTTTCTAGAGCCATTTCACGCATTAGGAACGCAAACAACGTACATTATAAAATTTAGAAATGCGTTCTTTTCACATCACGCGTTAATTGTTGTTAATGTGCAAACATGTAAGAGTGGAACGCAAGCCTCGATAAAATATAAGAATGTACACTTAAGCAGAAACACGCCCACATTTCTCGGTTCATTATTTCGGTGGCAGGTAGTAGGTGGCGTGTGATTTTCGAACACCAGTCGTGATATATCAGGGTCTACGCAATCTGCTGCTAAGCATAGAGTCCCGAGTACAATTCCCGGTCGCTCGCCGAAAGCCGCTCATGCACGTAGAATCCAGGTACACGTCATAAAACTCAGGCGGTGGAGGTTTATTTGGCGACACCCGTCCTCCTCCTCCTCCTCCTCCTCTTCCCAAGTGCGGCGTGTGTCATAGTCCGCACGTTGTTCCGGAAGGCTAAACTCCATCAAAGAAACATTAGGTGTGCACCTCCGTTCCTCTACAAAAGAGAAAATAAGCGCGGGAAAAAAAGCATTTGATATGATCCAACTAGTATATCGAAAAACAAATGTTATTCGTACACAACTTCTCCAAAGGTGCACGACCACTTGGGCTCATTTTCTGCTCCCAAGCATAAAAAACGGAACGTGAATGCCTTAGTTGTAAAACCTTTCATATTATCGTGGTAATGTGGAAATTATTTGGGAAAGCCCCCTAGGGCTGCGTAATAATATTACTTTCAGCAGAATTGAGCCCTTGTTGAGAAACTTTTTTTTTTTACGCAAGTGTTGTACGCATATGAAGACAACCATGGCAATTGTGTAGTGCTCCGCGCAGATCGCCATCATGAGTTGCAAGAATCTCAACAGCGAAAAAAAAATTGGGAAACGTCTTTACGCAACAGATCTTTTATGAATATGGGACTCTGTCTGATATATAGTGCAATACTCTGCTGACGTTCTCAAAGCGCTCAGAAGCTGCTGAAATTTGACAAGAATACAAGCTCGCATGTACAATGCCACAAACAAGCCATGTCGCAGTTCTTGTTTCAGTGGAAACATTCTTTGCGAAAAATTAAGTTTATATGGGGCCCCATAACGGAAAACTATTCCAATATGTTTTTATTTCAATCTCCTTACCTCAAACTTGCGTAATCATCGACACAAGCACCGGGCGGTCACCCACACAGTTGTCTGAACAGACCAATTAAACGCTCTCCACGTTCATAGGAGGTCAACTTTTCTTTACTTGAAAAACGAATAACACTGCCTACACTGAGCGGCTTGTCCTATCTAATTGGCTGACAAGGGACGAGGAGAACGCTGAAGTGGAGAGGGGTTCAATGGGGCAGAGCCAGTGCATTGAAAATCGATAACTGGATGAAAAGGCCAGTGCTGCCGTCTGCGATTGGTCCGCTTTCCCTTACTTAGCTTGCGGTGGCTGGTCGAAAATCGCGGCGGCATGCAACGGAAGCTTAAGAATAACGCTAAAACGTATCCTCAGCAAACAAAAGTTGGTAGAATGAGGTCGTAAACGTACAGATTCTTTTACTCTATCAGAATAATGGTTACCGGATCAACGCACAACTACCTTCCCTTCCCTCGATCCTATCTAGAATACCAGCTAACCGTCTTTACTATGTCATTTATCTAGCGCACTGCCATCACTTAACGCTCCTTGGCAGAACTAAACACCACTTTGTTCGATAGAGGCGCTGAAATCTGTGGCGGACACATGTTACATGGCCACCTTCTTGTAGCGGTGCACTTCTTCACCGCATTTTTTTCACCCTACGGTTCGCGTTGATCACGCGTGTCCGTTCCTAGCACAAACCTTGTGTTTTTGTGCCTGTGAAATTTTTGCCGCTTTTTACGAGCAAAAAAAGATTAGCGTCCACTACACTGAAGCCTGTCAAGCGTGTGTTTTACTTCCCGGACTTTCAGACTTTGTTCGGGTTGCCCCGTGAACCAAGCGCGCCGCAAACGCGTCCGGCCTTTTCAACCTCTGTCTGCTGTCACTGGCATGTTAAAAACAGCGCTACTAATAACACACTAGCTACAAGGTTCATTAGTGGCGCATACGAAAAGGGCACCAGGTGGTTCTTCGACGGTTGACAGTTTGACACACAAAAAAAGTAATTTCAAGCAGTCGGGGCACCTAAGGGCAAAATACTTTGCTTTAACAACCCAACAGCAGATTATAATGTCATGGGTGCATGGTGACTTGTCGAAGGAAAGTTCTAAAACATTCTGCTGAACTTAGTTTTAATGATGGGAGAGTGCTCCAAATAAAGGGACAAGAAAGAACGTACAAAAGTTCTGACTACCAAGAGAAACGTTTAACGTGCGTGCAAAATATGCACCAGTAAAAATTTTACAGCATACAGGGCAAAAAGTTTACCCAATAAACAAATCAAAAAGACTCTTAAAGGAGCAAAAGTATATAATCCACTATTCAGGATGCTTTCCTTGCTGGTTTTAGTGGTTAAGGGTGCTTTTGCTTATTCCCTTAACATTAAGAGTGTAAACGCTTTTTTTTTGTACGTGCATGTGTAAGGTGGAGCAGAAAGAAAGGAAGGCAGCGAAAAAACGTAATTCAAAGGACAGCGAAAGGTCGCGCGTGTTTGCGAAAGACTTAACGAGGCAACAACGTCGTACTCCTGCTTTTCACTTTTGTGTTCTATACGAAGGCGTGCTAACAAGCTAAAGCTGAAAGGCTTTTGTAGTTTCAAATGCTTCATGCATTTCATTTCAGAATCTTAGCAAACAAGAAGACGTACAAATCTCTGCACCTCTATCATCAAATAAGCGAAATTCGATGATTACTCTCCTGCGAAAAGCTTTTAAACGCGTCTGCGAAATAGTGCTCACGTTATGTTCATGATGCATCTAGAGTCCATAGAGTCAGTCCATAACGCATCAGCGATATGGACTGACAACATTCAGTTGTGTTTCAGTTCTGAAAGTTCTGAAAATTCAACAACAATCTGCTATACTGTCTCGAAGACGTGTGGTGCAAGCATGGTTCACACTAAAGTCTTGACATAAGTTAGGCATGGATCGCACAGAGTTTGCTGATGCATTTTCAAGTTTACTAAAGTAATTTGATTTGACGTCCTATGTTTTTCGCCCCCCCCCCCCACAGTTTCCGAAACAAATCATATCTTGAAGTAATGAAGGCCCCTATACAGTGCAGCACAATGGGAGGCTTTGGTACGCTGAACAGTGGCAACGTTTCCATTTCCAAGTTTCCCCATTTAATGTTCAAAAGTGTGTTGCGACATGTGGCCTTACTACTACTTCCTGGACCGCTTGTGTCCGTGGTGCTTTTTGTAGTTGTAATGACCTGCTAGTGTTTCCTATAAATTGCAGTAAGTTTAGCGGGTGGTAGGTGTTATATAGTCAAACGCCGAACTTATAGTCGTGGGGAATATGACAGGCGACACGCTACTATGCACAGAAACGCGGATGGGGACCAAAAGGCTTTAGAGGAGAGTGAGAAGATAAAGAAAAAGGAAATGGCCATGGCTTAGCTCGGCTATGCCAGGATATACGTAGCGAAAGCTAAGGCATAGCATGGTTAGCCTTAGTTATTCTTGATTGCACGTCCAAGTTAGTCTGGTTGTCTAGCTATGTTGCGGCTTTAGCCAGTCGTTCGGCGCGCTGTTCGTCTGTTTCCTGGGCGATTCGTTTCCTCTTCATCTCGTTCCGATGCCGATTCCAGGTCTCCTTCTGCCTATCAGAATTGTCACCGTCCGTACTGCCGCCTTAACTTTTGTTCCGGCGCATGCGAGCTCTCCTTTTCAATCCTCCGACATGTTATCAGGCATGCGACGCAGCTGGCCAGGCGAGCGAAGGCGAGCGCAACGACGAGGAACGCGGTGTGCTATCTGCCAAAGGCGAATTTTTAAAATTCTGATAACATTTAAAGATAACACATCGTATATATGAGGCATGTGCAGAATAGAAGTGCCCCGTGTATGGCGCTGTCAAGTGCGATTATTCAGCAGAACCAGATATGAAGTCATTTGATGCACACTTCATATTGCTAGCGCCTTCTCTTTGAATAGTTGAATTTTCTTCCGTTTGTCCGATACGAAATCCCTAACTTTGGTTTTTTCCCTCCGTTCATGCTGAGAACTACATATGTGGTCATGGTAAAATTGCCCATTCGTAAAAGTTAAAACCAGCGCCATACCTCTCTTTCTTCCAGTTTACTCTCTTTCTCTTACAAGTTGCCTTTAGCTTTGGAATGTAAGAAAGCTGAAGATATGAAGGTATCATCTATTTTTTGTCTAAAGTTACTCGACCTATACTCCATGCTTTAGCAACAAAGCTTTTTTTTCTTTTGTGATGCACACCAGCATACATTTGAGTGATTAGATGATGACATTTTCATCGATTTTGGGGACACATCGAGTGAACCAGTATTTCCGCATATCATATAGTCTTCATAGCTTTTATAGAATTTGCGCATATCATATAAATGGAATACAGGACATAAATATGTGTATTCATAAAGCCGATTCATATCTTTCCACATTACGATTCTGGTTGACGAATATTTGCCGCATTTCCCAAAGGTATAGCGATCTTCGAAAGGCAACTCATTGAAAGTTGGAACGAACAAGAGTTATACTAAAATTAAACGCGTAACGCATGTGTAAGCTTTCTAATGACCATGGCTACGCAGCATTTTCAAAACTAAATAATACTAATTAAAAAGGATGGCCTATTCGTTAGGTGTGTAAAGACTGCTTTGTTGATAATGTCGAAATTCTAGAATGCGATCCTCAGAACTACGAATACGAGTTATAGAGGGGGGGGGAGCAAAAAATAACGGCATGTCCCGAAAAGAAAGAATTACTTTCATTTACGACAAAACGGACTTATTTCCCTTTAAAATCAGCTCCAACAGAGTTAATACGATTGTCCATTTTTTTCTCTCCCACGGTTCGAAGCAACTTTCGAGCTCCTCAAGCATGTTGTTGTTGAGTAACCGGGGCGACCTTGTCAGCACTTCCTTCATAGTGTAGTGTATCTCCACATCTCCATAATTTGCGGAATGCTCTTCTTTAAATTTAAAATAAATCACAAGAAGCTCGTTATGATAAACAGAGTGAGTGGGAAATGCCGCTCTATTCCTCACAGAATAAGTACAACGTCTTAGCTGGCACAGTGTTAGCTACGGCAATCGCCATGGAGAAACTAATAACCAACATTCCACAATTTTGCTCTTCTACTCAAACATTGTTTTTAAATCTCCGTAATACACCCTAGTAAAATTGTTGACTGACACTCTGTCCAGATGAAGGAAATTTTCGCTGCATAGTTTTGCAAATGACGAAGAAAAAAGAATTAAAAAATAGGATAATCATGTTTGCGCGAGCGGACTTGTGCTTCTTTTTGCCTTCATGAAGAAGCCGTCTTCAAGGGGCAGGAAACTCGTTGGTTTCTTTCTCATGGCCGTAGCACCAGCTTTTGTCACCCTTTATGATCTTCTGAAGAAGGTGATGGTGACTTTGGATCTGATTTTTATATTCCGAACAAAACATGAAAGAACTAAGGGCCGCACGGCGGCTGGCGCGGCTTGCTGCGTGCCGAAAAACTCCTCAAGAATCCTCAAGAATCCTCAAGTTTGATAGGAACACTATCGCATTGTGTGGCATAATTTATGTACGCATATTGCGAAACTGTTGTCATCCAGAGAATTCATTCCATGAAGCCTAGTGAACTCACCCGCTAAATGTCATAAATTACAATTCCTAAAGTAAATAAATGAGGGTATTAAAATATTGCGAATTAGGTCATTACGCAGTTTTACTTCTTGTGAAAACCTCGGCCTGTACGGGTACTTCAACTCCATGAACAAAATTGTCTCATCGGCAACAGGCGATCTTTACGAGTTCTCTTAACCTTACCAAACACCATATGGGTAGCCTTCGCGTCACCAAGAAACATAGTTGAAAGCTTTTGCCGAGTGGGTCTTTCTGTGCTTAGTATTGTGCGTGATGCTTGGTATTGAAATTAATTACGAACTCACCCTTCCCTCCCTTATTCTCTTACACTAAGTTTAGAGAGGCAGTTGCTGAGTAACAGGTACTCAATGCTCCTCCGTGGCATGCAGTGCAGCTCTTGCCCGCCTAACTACAATATCACTATGTATTCTAACCAAATAAATTAATTTGCTACGTGATGAAAATTAACCCTATGTAGCTTTCCAGGTTGCTGCCATGCTAATGATTCACATACCATGGTTTTTTCCCTCTGTGGTTGATTTGGTTGCCATGAAATATGCTACGATGATGAGGCCGATGATGCTCAGCACTAGGACGGCGATGAGAAGCCCGTGGATACAAGGCACTGCGCTGTCGGTGGTGGAACTGGCAGGAAACAAAATAAGCATCCGCGTTTGTTGATAAATAAGAAAATTACAGGGCATCTTCCCAAAATCTGAGAGCATTAATAATATTGGCGATAAAGATGTGGCCGAAACCATCGAAGATGATCGTCAGAGTCGGTGACAACTTTTTTGTGTGTGTTTAACGTGCTGCATATTCTCACGCCTCACGCGAATCACAAAACCCTAAGTGCGCATCAGCGTGCACACGAAGCGGCAATCTTACTGCCAACTACAATGCCAAATCATACGACGATACGGTATCTCTTGGTGCAATCCGAGCACCGCAGTTTAAACTCCGTAGCAACCACTGATATCCCTAGCATGCTGTTGCCCTTCCCTTAACCCCTTCTACTATCCATACAGTTTGTGTCACTTTGGAACATGCATTCTGTGGTTTGGCTAGGAATTGGCCGACATGTATATCCCATACGTAGTGCGGAGGTAGTCTTCTTGGGTGCACACCGAGTGGAGCTATTCCCCCTGACCCAAGTTGTCCAATAAACCGGACGGCCGCCGGCAGCAAGTTGTCGGCTGTCGCACAAGCCCAGCGGCCCATGTTGTCCGCCCGGTAAGACAGTAGCCGTGTTCAACGGTGAGGTCTACCGGCCAATGAATAATGACACGTCGTTCCTACGATATTCGTTTAGTGTTCAACATTCAAATGTGTGCCGACAACAACACAACAACACAACACCACCACCAACAACAACAACAACAGCAATGTGTGCCGTTTTATTTTTCGCTTTTCCTTCATTATGTAGCGCTTTTTACTTGCAGTTTTTCATGTTTGTGCGTTTTCTATAACATTGTTCTATCACGCAGTTAAGAAACATTTTATTTCTACAGTACCTTATTCTCAATGTTATCGACAAGTTATTGCTGCATTAGTATTTATTATTTGTTTGTGGTTTTTATGTTGCCATGCGAAAAAGTGTTCGTTTCTTCTATGTTGTACTCTGGGGAGCTGGGAACTAGTCAAGCTGACTTGTCAGCTTTTTTCCCGCACTCCCTCACTTCATGAGTGAAATAAAGATTATTATTATTATTATTATTATTATTATTATTATTATTATTATTATTATTATTATTATTATTATTATTATTAAATGCACGTTGTACTGAGCTTCTTGCTCATTGTCTGGATGGCGCATACGCAGAGCGTGCTCATGTGGCACCGACTCCTCCCGCCGCTGGTTATGGTGTCACGGGCTGAGCGCCGAAGACGCGCCTCGAAGCGGCAAGCCTTCTTCGGAATACCTTTCACTGGGTGTTGCGCAAGAAAGTGGCAAAGTCAATTTTGAGTGTGGGCCACTCAAGTATTGGGGTTGTGCCAAGTCAATATTGGGAGGGGGCCAGGTCGGTTTTGAAAGGGGGTCAATTCAATTTTCAAATTAGACAGCCAACTTTTTTTGGTTGTTCAATGTGAGATTTCCCAGTGCGAGCCGCAGCAGGCCCAGTGCCGGGTACGTGACTTCCTCACTTGGTCACGTGGGTTTTGGCACTACCGGATGTTAACGCTGGACGTCAAATTTTCTGCTTTGTGGGGCACATAACAATTTCGCATTAAATAGAAATGACGCTTCGCTATTACAAACTCTGTAACACCACTATGATTCCGTTTGGATGGAAGAGGGAGGACAAAGTAAAGCACATCGTGGTCCTTGGTATTTAGGCAAACGCACATTTTCTCGAGGCGCGATTGCGGCAAGAACCATCAGCAAGAAGTCCCCACATTCCTCTTTGGGGACTTTGTCGGCAGGGCAAACGCGATAAAGAAGCTCTCGTCATTTGAGCCCACCACGGCCGCTGTGACACCACTAGTACAGTAAGCGGCAGTGATATCGCGGAGCTCGTGCTATCGGGGAGTACTTCACCATCGTATAGCGTGGCTAGAACGAAGAAATCAGATTCGGCAACCTCACTATGCATAGATCTATGCCATAACTGGACTTATACCATCAAATTATTGCCGTTTTTAAGCTCTCAACTTTTTATTTAGCGGTCGCCGGCTTACATTACTCTTTGAGGCAGGAAGCTGTTATGCTTCCATGCAGAAATTACTAACGATCAAATCTTGCCTCGTCTTTCAGCACATAATAAATGATGAGCCAATTATGCAAAAGTGGCGCGGACCCGACCACTCCAGCAAGGTAATATAGATAAATTTCGTAATTAAAGAGCATATTTTATCGTTCTCGCGTATAAAACTTGATCACCACGATGTAGCAGTTTCGTAAGCCAGCAAAAAGTGATTTCTATTTCAATACAGCAAAGCTGTCTATGGCCAGGATGCGGGATTTTATGGCATCCGCACGGAAAACCTCTAACCTAAGAACTTTTCCCTAAAAATTGAGAGTGAAAGAGCTAACAACAAAAGTAAACGCATATCGCCACTCGCGTTTCAACAGCCACCTGTGTCTAAAACGGCGCTCCGTTGCAGCTGTCTGTAAATTTATGACGTAGTGACTGATGTAGTGCGCTCCTGATAAGGCGACCAAGGGGAATTTTCGGTACCATTTCGCGGTCCGGTTGCTATGGGAAGGCCATGCATGATCCGTATACCTAGCTGAAGAGCAGCGTATCTGCGAGGAGCGACAGCGAGAGCAGCGCCGGGAGAAAGACCGTCGACGTCGTGCCAGCTCGGCTGCCTACGAAGAGCGTGGCCGCGATGCGGTACCTAAGTAAGGAGCAAGAGCCGACGACGCATATAGCGACGTCAAAAAGGCTGAAAAGAGACGTCGATGCCAGCGAGAACATGTGTTCGGGATTCAACGGCGCCAACGCAAGGTTCTAAGGAGACCTTCCGAATCGCAACTTAGGGTCAAGCTGCCGAGTATGTGAGCGCCTATTGTGCGATAACGACCTCTCGGAAATCGATGGCATACGTTCGGAAGAGCGACGGCAGAAGGCGGTTGGTGTGTTGACGCGGTGCATTCCCGGTGATCGTTGGGGAGTCTCGGTTCGGCGGCAAGTGTAAGGAAGCGCCGATAAAGGGTAACTCTGTTCAGTACAACGCGAGTACAGAGGCTTTGCCGATAGGTGCTGTTCAACGTTTCTCGGCGACGAACGGTTACGTGCACCCGCATGTGCCGGCACATCTTCCGAAGCTCAACGCCTATCCGATCAGCTTCGCTGGTCATTCACTTTCGCAGAGTGGAATGGCTCATATATTTTTGTTTCTTTTAAATAATTCCGGCATTTGCAAAGCTTGTCTATGTTTAAAGCGCTTTATACCGGATGCATGCAGAGAAACTGGAGCTAGTTAGGACGCATTAGTGAAGGGATTGCAGCAATCGATGTGTATATAATCAATAACGAGAATAAAAGGGCCGAATCACCAAGAGGTGGGCGTTTGGGGCAACAAATAGGTAAATGAATAACTGCCTTGAATAATTATTGCTTGCATGTCGTGTACACGGCGTCCGTGCAGACTGTAATCCAACAATAAAAGGAACATGCTTGGTGTAACTGGAAGAACCATTCGTTTATTAGGCAGAGCTCGGCTTTTACTGATGCAAGCGCTCGCGTTCTTTATTGCGATAGTAATATGTTTGCTTGTGGTATAAGAAGTAAACAAAAAGAGAAAAAAAAATCAGGCTATATTTGTGGAACGGATGCATTGTCAAAGGTCGGTCATGCTCATGACCTCAAAGGTGCAAGAAAAAAAAAAGGGAACCAAGAACAGTCATCAGGGGCAAGGCTTGCCGACACTCAGTGTCCATAGGCCATTCGTGATAGCCGAAATCAGGAACTGGGTGTTAGACGAAAACAACGATACGCAGCAATTTGTTGCAACACTCACATATCACAAATGTTGAATGATTCAGCCACCGTACCACCGTTTTAAAAAGCTTGCGATACAAGTCACGTTTGTGTATAGTGGAAATACACGCGTGCGCGTGTTGTTGCAAGGTCATGACCACTAGCGCCAATGCGGGCGGAACTATAAACACGGAGCATCCGCCTGCGCCCGTGTGTTACAGCGCGATGCAATAGGTCACACTTGTGCGTTTTCATTGGGCGACCGTGCCAGCACATACGCAATGTACCAAGTTGACTCTCCACCCCGTTTTGATTGTTTGAAAGCGACAGACTTCATCCAAAGTGGGCAAAGTGGCTAAAGAAGTGCAAAGCTGGCAGACATTCATCCAAAATGGGGAAAGTGGCTAAATAAGTTCAAAATTGGCAGACGTTCATGCAAAGTGGGGGAGGTAGCTAAAGAAGTTCGAAATTGGCAGACATCCAAAGTGGGCAAAGTAGCTAAAGTGCGAAATTGGCAGACGTTCAGCTAAAGTGGGCAAAGTGGCTAAAGAAGTTCGAAATTGGCAGACGTTCATCCAAAGTGGGCAAACTGGCTAAAGAAGTGCGAAATTAGCAGACGCTCACCCAAAGTGGACAAAGTAGCTAAAGCAGGCTAGCAGACTAATAAGAATTATAGAATATTTTAATAGACACTATAGGCATAGGAGACTTCGTAGTGACGTGTTATGCATTTATACTTATCACTAATACCGTGTCGGTCGCATATGTGATGTCTAAAACGTGGCGGTCATGATGTGTTTCCGGCTCTGAAATCACTTCCGGTGCATTCAGGCGGCAAAATCACAGCCTTCGACATCCATTTTTGCTTCTCCAAGGCAACCCTTTCGGGGTCTTGGAATTGGACACCACTTATTATGTCCGTTGTTGCCAGGAAGAAAGCCGACTACCTAATGTTATCATTTTGTGGTGCTGTGGCACGCAGCGCACAGCACGCACAGTGACACGCGAAATTAGGAACACCCATGCCGTCTGTTCCTTGTTTCCCACTGACGTCGTGTGTAATGTTAAGGACACCAACAGATACAAAATCATCCCAAAGACAACAAGTGTTGCAATCGCATAAATTTATGCAATGTAACTGTTTCTTATATATGCGTAAAGCACCACGTTCCCGCGTACGAATGTGACAAAAGTGGAACATAGCAAAAATGCTGCTATGGTATTCACACCATTGGCGGGAAGAAAGGATTTCAACGTGACAATTGATCACATTTCCTTTGTAGTGGGTGCCCTTCCGAACTTTGGATTACTTAGTCTAGTTTTCGCTCCATCGTTTCGTAGACACACTCTACAAGTATGCCTGTTCGATGCTAAAAAGAACCGAAGAAATAGTGAAAAGACAAGTGATTTTTTTATAATAGCAACCCTGGTGGTGTTACAAGAGTGAACTAGAACTTTTCTCACTGTATTGCTACCATCGCAAGTTGCCTTCATTTTTTTATTAGATCAATGAGACGAAAGCCATTCATGTTCAATACTTGGCCAATTTGCAATTCAGAGGTAACTGATAAAAGGTTTCTAGCAGTAGTGCGCAACATTTCTCAAGGCAAATCGGTCATGTGGCGCATATTCTTTGACGCTTCGTTTTGTGATTCCAATTTTCGTGTCAGTGGAGTTTGCTGCCGTAACAGCCTCCCGCAGTAATGTCACTATACAGGCCTTGTAGCTGCTAGCTCCTCCGCTACTGAGGTATTCAGGGCGACGAAGTGATGCAGAAATATTGAGTGGTAATGAAACAGGCAGATAACAACGGAGCAAGCTAGGCAGATTGTTATGAAACACTTGTCCCCTCAGGCACCACAATTTTTCAAAAACTAAACAAGCGGCGGCTATACCATCGAAAAATATTGATCCGTGATGCTGCTTCTCCTGAGAGTGTGAGACATTAGAGAGTGCTGTCTCACCTGCAACTTCCGTTTGATTAGAATGTTCGAAGGTTCATGCACAGTTTTCTAGTTACACCGCTTTGCTTAAATGACATGCTGTGCTCTTTCGATCGTTCGTATGTGATGCGGAGTTCCTAACAAGATTTAGTAACGGCTTTGACGCGGGCGCCAGAGTAATTTAAGCGAAAAGTGAAAATTCATTTTTTTTAATTGAGCACACGTTATCTATCACTATCAACTTATGAGCTGAGCATGCATGAACGCATTCATGTACCCTAAGTACAAGCAAGTTATTCGTTTTCTACAATTTATCGTAACAGGAAGCAGCATGTTGAAGTGGAAGCACCACTTATTAACTGTGTTTCCCATCAGTGCGTTCTTCAGTTATTACGAATAAACAAGCAAGTGTTATGACGAAGTCCATATCCACCATACCATACTTCGACACGGTTATTTGGTTATGTGGGAACACAAAGATTTTCATGAAACATTCAGTATCATCTCGTATGATTACAGAGAGACAAAGGGCAGACACAATTTTTCGATATGTAAAAAGTTTCTGAGTCATATGGTTTTTTTATTCCTGCTTTTCATTTCTGGGTTTTGATGGTTAGGCTAGGTGTAAGGTCAACAAACAGCTTGTTTACGCGACGCCCGGCAATCTCATTAGTTAAGAAAAGCACTAGTTGGTCAGATGTATGACCAAATACAAAACGAATGACCGCTTGAAATTTGCCAGGTGAGAAAAAAGTTCAGTTCCAAATGATATTTCTCTGCGCATCTTCAGGTAATATTTGTTTCTGGAGCGCCAATTAACACCACATATAACTTGAGCTCAGGCGGGTTAGAAACATACCTCACAAGATATAGCTGTAGTGTATTGCCGCGATGGCTTCAATCTTACGCCTCGAAGTCAGACACATACCTAATTCGTTAGAGCTCTCAATCGGGTACCTTAGTCACGGTAGCTTATATTTATGAATATTTTCGGTGTGCTTGAAGTTTATAAGATATATCAGTGCTCTCCGCGAAGGTCAAACTGACGCCCTGTCAACAGAGACATAAAGTTTCATGAAGTTTTGAGGCGCGTGAAAAAAAAAAAACGACTGCTTTCTCTCGCGTTTCGTTTTTTCAGAAGAATACGAAAAATTGAAAAAAAAGACGATTGCGCACGTAGCTATGAAAAACACGACACATTGATTTCTCCAACACTGAAAAGAATATAATTGTTACAATATTGCATCACAAAAGTCCCAGCGAAGCTTTCCGGTTCAATATATCAGCACGAATTCACGTCAAGGCATTCATTTCACATCAAAGCATCAAGCCTGACATTTGTATCAATCTGTGTCCGATTCATTTCAACTTGACGCGTCAGTGCGTCGCTGTGCAGTGGACGAAGCCTTCCGGACGTTGAGATTTGCGTGCACGTACGTAAGTTTTTGCACACGATCCCCTGCGAGCCTGTTGCGTAGCTTGGAGAACACATTTCCAAACTCGTAATACTTTCTTTCTCACGCCGCAGAATAAGGTGGAATTGGCAGTATGCGACAGATGAGGGGGCTTAAGGATCGGTTGAAGCAAAGTACTCGCCACCATGCCGACGTATACAGCTGCTTCGCAGACTCCCAAACGTCTTCTTTTGACCAAACTTTAGTTACTTCGAAAGGAGTTGCATCGCAATAGAAGAATTCTGCGGGAAATCTGTTTTCTTTCTTTTTTTCAGTTTTATTCTGGCTGAAAAAAAGTTGTTTTCCAAAATTTGAATGTCTTTTTAAACCGCTTACATTTCTACCTGTCAATTGCATATTCTTCGTTTTTACACTTCGTCATGTTTTACCTTCTGCCACCAAATATTTCCTGACTGATTAGTTGAGCAAACTGGTCCACATGCTGACCATTGCGTAAGGCTAAGCCGGCGCAAAACTGATGGTCACACCCTTAGGCTTTATTAAAGTGAAGGTTTCTTGTCCAATACCCTTCCCCTCTCATGTCCGTGACGTGAATTTTTTTTACGTCACTGAAAAATGGCGCAACTTTTTCCCCAAGGAAGGGCTAGAAAAATGAGCTTTGAACAAACGGTGACCCAAAGGCCTGTTTACTTTTACACCAATGCACCACTTCGCAGGCATCAATGTTTGCCAGTGCGCAACAAAAGTAATTCAGTTATATTCTTTTCAGTTCCTGTGCATGGTAAAGCATTGCAAGCTGTCTAACAATATCGTCAAGATGTTAATTATAGCTGAGGAGGCATTGGTGGGCTAGTTGCTTGGCCAGTATTGTTCTAAAGGCAGCGCAGTTGTTGAACTACGTCCAAACCGTGAATTACAAATTAGCGCTCGAGTTTGGTATGTTCATCCATGTATGCAGAAGTGCGCTGCCTTTAGGACAATAATCTTAAGTATAACGCTCGTGTGTATCTTCTTTAAAGATCTTGAATGGCGTTGGTGCTTGTCTTTATTCCTCGCCGTTTGCTGGATGTAGAGCTTTCGGCGATTGCAAAATACTCAATTTATCAAATAACTTCCAGCATGCAGCTCACACACCTTGAATCTCGTGGGATTCCATGGAGGCCGGACTGGTCCGGGCTGCTAGACAACTGAACGAGCGGCCCCAGAGACGAACTGAAAGTTACGAACAATTACATTAATGAAAGGCGTTCAGTTCCTGAAAGCATCCACCTACCGCTGGTTCATAAGGCAACATAACCATTTCATATCTTGATTCTCACTTCAACTTTAATGTAATTATCTCATTTACATTGCAACCGCAGAATTTATGTCCCTATAGTCACCGGTTTCCGGACATCATCTTCGCCAATGAGCAGCCTGGTCAAAAGCGTGGCAGTTTGGGTGAGTTGGTATGTCATGACACTTTTAGGCTTGTAGCGCAGCTCAGAAAGAGCAAAAAGGAAAGTGGAAGGGGTAATGAAAGGGAGCGGAAAGCAGAGTGAGCGCTGTTCTCTGTTACCTTTCATTACCCCTTCCACTTTCCTTTTTGCTTTTTCTGAGCTGCGCTGCAAGCCTAAAAAAGCCGGGTCATTACTTTCTCTCTGAAATGTATGATCTTGTCAGACCAGTTTTAATGAATCCACTTCTGCAGTTGAAGTGCAAATGGACAATGGTAGACAGGCAGTATTTTTGCTGCACGTCGTTAAAATGTGCTTCCAGAGTTCACCCTCTTCTACTTCTATAGATTGCATAATGTCGTAGTGCACAGAAATATGAGTCAACAGTCTTCGAAGGGGGCAAAATAGTTTTGAGCAAACGCAAATGCAAAAAATAGTTAACTTGTACATGATGTACAAATGAATTGCGCTGTTTTAGTAATGTGCCGCTACAGACGGACATCGTTGAAACAGCATTATAACCAAGAACAGAGAAAGACACACGAATAAGAGGAACAAGAAGCTGAACTTCAAATGACGTTTTCATTTATAACTTGAAAGAGCGTAGGTTAGGGCGTGTTGGTTCATAACTGAGGTTTTTTAGCGCACGAAAAGGGACGAAGGACAATGGCAAGACGCGGACATAGCGCTGTGTCCGCGTCTTGCCATTGTCCTTCGTCTCTTTTCGTGCGCTAAAAAACCTCAGTGTTCATTTATGTCATGGCCCCTTTCTAGTTTTTTTCTTTTTTTGCATTATATAGAGACGCATAAGAGTGTTTTGGTGCGCTCGTGAGTGTGCAGCGTGAAGGTTAAACGTGGACTACTCAAGTGGCAAGGACAGGGGCTGACTAGCAAGTGCAGTTTTATTAATATTTGCACCTAATTTATACAAGGGATTGAAATGGATATCTGAAATACAAGAACAAGTGAAGAAGGAAACCAGGAAAGAAAACCGGCAGTGAGTAGCAAAAAAAAATTGAACAAAGGAGAAAAAACGAGAGGTAGACAAGGCTATGTGTATATGATCTGGTGTTCGGCCCACACAAGCTGCGTCTGGTTTCAAAGAAGACGTGCTCTGGCAAAAATCCCTAAGTGTCCTGCAAGGTCAGGCACAGGACTATGTTGACTGTACACAGAACGGTGTGAACAAAATTCGTCTTTTAATGCTACGCTTGTTACGTGGGGCAGACTGGCTAATAAGTGCTTGCGTGGACAAGCTTGCATTGTGGGCAACGGCAAAAAAGGCTCTTTGGCACAGAATACTAGCACACGTGGCTATGCTGCTTGGTTCGAAAGAACCTCACAACTGGAATGGTAGAACTCGCATCGTAACTGAAGTGGGGCAAATGACGCGTGAACAAAGCGCATGCGTCAGCAAGCCATCCATTGCGCTATCAGATATAGAGCTAGAGTTTTCGGAAAACGTACAGTCGCGGACAGAATAAAATGGACCACGGGATCTCCGAAAACGTTCAATTCCCGAGCAGCCTGTAGCAGTAACCAACTAAACTGCCCACGACAACGTTGTTAGCATATTCTAGTCGAGGTCCAAAATGCAAATACCAGGTTGCGTTGTGAGGTTGCGGAGATATTCAGCTTTATCTTAGATTTCATGGTCCATAATATTCTGTCCGTGACTGTACGTGTACGGTAGGAGCACGTGATGCTACTTCACTCTGCTTTGTGTACGTTTTCTTTGTTCTGCTTCTCCCTTATTCTTTTCTTTGCTTCTCACTTGTAGGTTTTCCTGGCTTCCGTTTTCGCTACTTCTTGTTTTTCAGACAGCTCTTCCAACCCCTTGTATAAGTTGTGCGCACTGGCAATAAAGCTTCATTTGGTGGTCAGCGCATGTCCTCGCCACTTGGCTCGTTGGCGTTTAACCTTCGTGCTGTACACTCACGATTACGAATCCCCAACTTGCCCGGTAAGCCACCCTGCTTCGCCACGCACTCGATGAAACCCATATTGATCGACTTCGGTTTTTGAGCCGGTCGTCGGTCGCCTATTTTGGCTATTTTATTTTATTTTATTTTTTTCCCTTCTAACGGTGCATTCCGGCATTGTCAAGCAAAGCTGTTGTGCAGGCTTCCTGCATTGCTGGCGCGACTCGAAACCCTATTTTAATGATGTTCGCAAATTGCCAGTGGCGATAGCTCATTGGTCTGAGTGTTACACCATGAGCTGCAGCAAATATCTATTGCGTTTTATGGCACCGGCCATATAGAAAAGTGATCATTCCATGGCAATAAAAATAAAGCATTATTAGTTGCCGGAATTCTTTTCGCCGAAAGCTATGTCTGAATGAAATAATTTTCCATTGCTTTTTGTAATGCCACCGTAAGCATTTGAAAGGCATGCTTTCACGACTTCCGGTCAATATGGCTGAAAAAGATCAGTACATTTGTGCTATTCACTTCTTTGCCTGAAGCAACTGCATTTATATGGGATTTCGCTGCCATATATTTGCCATGAACTGGCCGACTAGGCAGAAGAAAAAAAATGAAACAAATAAAACGATACTATGGTTGGGACCGAATGCGCATGCAGTTCTGTTCAATTTCTTTTTCTGTGCATAATTTGTGCGTAACTCTCTGGATAAACGGGTTAGAAATGTCATTGTGCGTTCCTCATTCCAACTTGACTCCACATCAGAGAGCGCAAAGTGCATTAGTATTCTGTGACAGCATGGCTGAAGGTTCATGGCCGAGAGTAAGTGAAGTGTAGGAACGGATCTTATTGCAGGTTATGGCCATGATTTCGCAGGGTTTGCAAATTGCAGTTACTGGCCACGATTAGTTCCCCGCGTTCTCCGGTATTCATTTAGATGGAGTCGCGCGTAATACTGCATCAAGAATTGCAATGTCTTTCTTTTTATTAAAGCAATGCAAGCGTTGCCTACTCGCCTTCGATTCGACATTGCAGCAAGCGCTAAGCACGCCGCTCTCTTCGATTCGAAGCAGTACAATGATCGGTTGTGCTCGAGCTCTCGGCACTTTCACCTCCACTGTATGGGTCGAAAGTGCAGGAAATGCGCGCGGCCGTGCAAACACTTCGTAGCAGATGACTCGACACTGCGCCTCCTGATTCGTGGCATGGGGACGGCACTGTTTGCAGCATTTCTTTCATAAAAGAAACAAAATGGTACATTCGCCCGAAGGGCGATTCATTCAAAGCGGTAGCTTCGTTTAGCGTTGTGTTTAATCACTTCGAGGGATGATGAAGAATAGGTGGGGTGACTTGACTTAGCGCGACGTCTTGGCGCACCTTAACGACGTAGCACGCGAGCGAGCTACCAGCTATGCAGCTACCGGGTGCCTCGCAACAGTGGCGTGATGGGGAGTGTCGCCGGCGCTGTTGCAGGTATCGCTCGCCGATGGCTCATGAGATGCACACTAGCGTTTTCAGCAGCAATACTAGCGAGTGGACGCACAATGCTCCTGTCGCAACGGCGGCAGTGAAATCGAAGCCCTGGCTTCGCCGCAGAGCCGATTGAAGGGACCGTGCCAGTGTGTGCCAGAGGGCTGCTACGGCTTGCCTAATTGGCCCATAGTATTGCCCTTATAGAATTTGACGATCTGGCTTGGTTCAGCGATATACAGAATAGTACCCATTTTCACCTTCTACGCGCAGTCCACGCATGCGTCTAATACCGTGACAGCAAGGTGGGGCGGTGCCGACAGCGCGAACGCGCCTGGAGTGTTCGCATGACTGCTATCGCAATAAATCAGTCGTTATCGCTGCTCGCTGTAATTAGCAAAACGAGGTAGGACATAAAGAAAGGCTCGGCGAATGCAAGCACAGAACATGTTCCTCTATTTGCATTCGGATTTTTCTAGCGCTAATTACATTCGACAGTTATGTAAACACAACTAGCGCAACAGTTCGTTCATTCTGCCTAGCTTTTAGGAAGAAAATGAGCCCGTGTTCCCAACTTGGCAAAGCTGGCAGGACAGGCTTCTAAATAACGGCAGTATGCTAAATTGCTTTCGCTATGGCGGTGTTATTGGGTGCTTCATTTTCTGATGAGCGAGTCCCTAAAAACAATTACTTCTGGGTTTTGACGTGCCAAACATCTAATTATGAGGCATTCTATATTACGGGATGATAGAATAATTTTGACCAACTCGTGTAGTTTAACATGCACCCCACGCACGTTACTAGAGTTGTTTGCGTTCCCCTGGCATTCGAATGCCACCGCTGTGGCCGAGATTGAACCGGCAGCCTCGAGCTCACCAGCGCGGAACCATAGACGCTGGGTTATCGCCGCGGGTACTAGCAAATTAAGCCAATAAATTGTTGCCGCCGTACTACCGCCACATGGGCTGAAGCAACAACGAAATGTAAATGAGCTTCGCATTCCGTCGTGAGAGAGACACTATGTCCAAATTCCCCGCCATTAAGAAGCAGAATAGTAACCAAATTACCACCGAGCAAGTAGCCCGGCAACTTGAACGAGTAGACCACTCCCTCACGAGCGTTTAATAAAATTTGCTGGCTGCTTCTGCTGAGGGACATTAAGAATGTGCTGGGCCAGGTGGGATGCGTATACGACAGAGGCCCTGGGACTACGACAGAACCGTCGGACGGGGCTATATAGTTCCCATGGGAGTTATACGTGTTACTCCGTCCTCTTCCTCTTAGCTGTAGACAACCGATCTCGTTTGCCGCTATACTTTTATTCTACATTTGCGTGCGAAACGAGGCGTGCAGGTGCAACGTTGCACGAGCTTGACGTGCTCGTGCAACCCCATGCACGGTACAGTTGAGAACAAACAGCAGTTCATTCAAGACCTACAAGCTCGCTGGAATACTTCTGCGCGCGCGCAGAACATTAGGCCAAGACCATGGAAGCGTCTCATACCGTAACCAGTATTAGCCGTGAGAGCTTGGAGTGGCGCCCTCTTGCGAGTGACGTCACGGCCAGGACGCCGCTCGCTCCGGCTCGCTCGGCTGCCGCGCGCGCTCGTTCCCTTCGTGTAGGCTTGGGGTATGGGTTGCTCGAGCCGTACTTATTAAAGTATATGTCGGCTTCTTTCTGCTGTCATGCCTGATTGCCTGATTGGATATGACAAGCTGTGCAGCGTTGAAGGGGTCTACTGGTTTTGCAATGCATATATGCGCCGTGTCTGCCCATAAATATTGCGTAAAAAGAATGTCTGCAAATTCAAAACGCGAAGTTGTGTATGATGCTCGGCTAAACACTTAACGTTCCCTTAGTACTTAGCTATCAGAGACATTGCATTTTACATCGCAGAAAAATCGTGGTATTTGGGGTGAACATGTTATCCGTGTTAGAAAGACACTGCCCAGCCAAGCTGTCTTCATGATTCTTATTACCATGGTGAGTTGTTCTAGTCAAATATGACCACCCTATTAATGCGTGACAAAAATAGTTAGGCGCGCACTGCCCATGAAAAAGTTTGCTGCAGCTTTCCCCGCTCACTCAAACACGCCCTCATAAAAGGCATTGCTGATGGCTGCTAACAGACGGCGCGTCACGTAGAGTATTTACATAGTTGACTCACAAATGCCATCGTAGCAATCACCTGAAGCAAACGTTTCGTGGTTAAGATCGGGAGACAGGCAACAGCAAGCGATGAAAGGATTCATGGTGGCCCACAGTAGCCTTTATCGACAATATGGCACACCCCTCACGCAATGGTAGCAACCGACTGCTGTTATGGCGAGGCACGCATTGCATAGGAAACCCATCAGTTCACTACAACTTTGAATTTAAACCATAAAGCAGTTTTTTACAGCGACAGTTGCAATGTCTAAAGTATACTCGAGGTGCTGCAGCGCAACTTAATGTGCCTAGATAAGGAAAGTTCAAGCACCTTCTGCCTCACCATGGCTCGATGCAGCGTTGTTTAATTATACAAACGAAGAACATAAAAGTTATGTCAGTACATGAAAGAGAACGTCGCCAACTTTCGTAAGGAAGGCACCACAATTCTTACAAATTTGAGTTGATTGTTGACCCTCCGCCGGAGAATTATATCTTCAATATGTGTCATACCACTAATTAATGATGCTTCGGCTTATTTCTGGCTGCATCCATACGGTCCAAAAGGCACATTTCACTAAAAAATTTAAGCCAAGCAGCCTGTGTCAGTTCGCCAAACATATTCGTCATGTTTATTCCTCAAGCAACAAACACCAGTAAATTGCTCAAGTGACTTTAACGTGTAGCACGGAAAAGCGGATATATATTGGTAAATTCCTTTTCACATTCTGCAAACCGCTGTAAGCCTCACTTAGCCTTACTTCAAGTTTCCTCACTGAAAGTAAACACGTGAAGAACCGCCTAATTTTAAGAAGCAGTGAAAGAAGCAAGTGGTGCTAATAGGATCTAAACTGCAATGCTAGTTCAGCCCTCGTGTTACTACCGAGCGTTTCGGTGAACAAATGCAAAAGTTCGATATTATCCCATGAACTACTCGTCGCGAGCAAACCTGTTTTATCGGATTAAAATAAAGTTAACTCTTGAAGTCATACATAGCCAGTGTTTGTGATATACTTGTTACACCGCGGAAGGTATGGTAACATAAATGGATTCTTAGATGCTATGTTCTTGCGGTAATGGATCCGCGCATGAAAAAGAAAAATGCCGCCACCGTCTCGAAGACGTTCAAGTAACGAGAGTTAGGTGTTTGGTTTACTAGAATTGATATGAATGAGATTAAAGTTAGGCACACTAATAGAAATACGAGTTTGTACGTTTATTTTACCCTATGATAAACACATTCACAAACATTTCACTTGTACATATTGCAATCAACTATCACACACATCACTGCTCAACATCTTCTTCACTGGCACCTTCATCAAATTCTTCACTTGATTGGATAGACGAACTGTCTTATTCCATAACACTTTCGTCGTCAACCATGGATCCAAATTCTTCTTCTCGGCTGTTCTTGATTAGCACAAACACCGTCCTGTGATCAGTAAAGTCGTTAGGTATGAAACTTATTCGGTCCACGACGAATTCCGCCCCCTTTGCAACGAGGTCAGAGAAAACCAAGTCCAACACAGTTCCCCACTGGGTGATCGGTTCGTTAACGTCGGATTCTAGCTTCAGGCCAAACGTGTATTACATTCTAGCGTGAAAGGTACTTACGAGTAACCTACGAGTAACGTAGGCAGACTTCCATTCGTGTAAACACACTTCGATACGACGGCGATGGCATCTTGAATAGCCACGTTAGGTTTTTTACGGCTCTTTACATACGCCTGCACGCACGTCGCCTAGCGGAGAGATAGATGCCTAGCGCCATCTATCGGAGAAATTACGCTCATGTGATTAGCTTAAGCAACCCGTTTTCCCAATCGATCTCGTCAAGACAAGTCGATTGGCACCGGTCCCATTTACATACATCTACCCGCTGTCGAGTTAGAAACCCCTCAAGATATGTCCGAAATCGGAATTTGCTTCGTTTCGGGGGTCAAGGTATACCAAGTATTCGGCTTTCGGCGCGATCTGTGTACGTTTCAATTAGTAATTCTATGTATGCAATGTTTATCTAATATTTATTCGAGGCTTTATTTATATACCACCACCCATAGGGTTTCATTTACATACCAAATTGGAAATTGGATACGCAACTGTCCCAGGATATGTACCCCTTGTTGTATATATAGCGGAACGAATATATATATATATATATATATATATATATATATATATATATATATATATATATATATATATATATATATATATATATATATATTAAGGGGCAAATCAGACATCCACCCGTTCGTAGAAATTGCTGCAAAGGAAACCCGTACGGTTACCTCCAAAGAAAAGCCTCACAGTTGAAGAAAAATTCGTCGTGGTGCCAACCAGGGACGACCGCCTTTCCGGGGAAGCCGCTCTACCATCTGAGCTAACCAGGCGGCTAGCAGATGGCCGGGCAAAGTCGAATTTGTCGACAACACGAAGCAAAGGCAAGAGCTTGACGTAATAGTTCTGCGGAAACCCGCAAGGTGGAGAAAAGTAATTAATAAAGGGAAAATCAGACATCCACCCGTTCGTAGCAATTGCTACAAAGGAAACCCATGCAGGTTCCTCGAAAGAAAAGCCTCACAGTTGAAGAAAAATTCGTTCTTGTCCGGGACTCGAACGCGGGACCACCGCCTTTCTGGGGCAGCCGCTCTACCATCTGAGCTAACCAGGCAGCTAACAGATGGCAGGCTGAACGGGTGGATGTCAGAGCAGAAGGAACGAAAGAGAACAAACGAAAACACTGCAGGAGGCACCCAGACACCGCCCGAACTGCAGCAGACGACAGGTGCGAGTCCGTGCCCTGACGTCACGCGAGCGGCACTCGCAATGCCCTTGTAGTTCGTTCTTGGGGCTTATAGACAGTCATAGCCTGCTACAAAACTTACTAGAGAGAACTCTGGTTCTGCGATTGTTCAACTCAATGGGAACGCTCGTTAGTATACATGGATTTATATTTCTATTGACGTTGTCTCCAACTAGTAAAATGTTTTTAACAGAGCAAGACAATTACGATCTTCGTAAACACGTAATCATTGCGATGTGTCGCAATTATAACGTAACAGTTTGTTTAATATGGCCAGTTTGGGATATCAGAAGCACCTTGAAGCTGGCTCCTACAGTAACTTCTGCCAGAGTTTCCTACAATATACACACAGTATACAGCAAAATTAAATCGATAATCTGAAAGCCGCACTTTACCGCCTTCATCCTTGCCGAGAAAAATATACTACAGGCCAAGCTTTGTGAAGAAAGCCGCATTTCCTTTCGCACTTCGCAGTGGAGCCATCTCTACCGTGGCGGTGGGCGCATAGCCTGCCAACGTCGTCGCATCTAACAGCGATCTCGACAACTCGAGCATCGCGAGCAGGAGCCGGCTGCTCTTCTACGGAAGCAATATCGGAGCGAGTAGGCGCTCCTGTTCCCGCGCACACTGGAGAAAGGGCAAGTGGTTGTCAAGAGAGGAAAACTGCGGTGTCTCAGACTCTAACGGACGTCCCAACCGCGTTGTTGGGGCGAGGCAATTGGGAAACAATATGAGTAAAAGTAGAAGGGTAAAGCACTGCGGTGCATAGCCAGTGCAACGGCAGGGAACATCGCCGGTGGGAAAGTCAATCTTCACCTAGCACAGTTATTTGGCGTGTGTTTAGGAGCCACTGCGACAGATAGAGGAAAAACAATTGGGTTCGGGACCTTAGACGCGTCTTGGAGTGAGAATAAGTAATAGCATCTAAATCGACCCCATCCCGAGGGTTATGTTTTGCGACATGTAGTTCGTAGACTTCGTATTTCAGCGGCTCTATTTTGAAATCGTGCGTCGAGGTGCGTCCCTTCTTGAGCGTGTGTGGCTATATATTTGCACAACCACCGGCAGCTCGGAATTCCTTTCACTACGCGTCAGGATAGTCCACCACAAAACCACCTCCACCACTTCTGCTTTGTACCTGCGTGCTTTCGGTTCCTCTGGGAACAACCGAAGCTGACGGGACAGGGGCAAGACAATATCTGAGCCGTCCCGGCATCGTCTCGTAACACCTGGCATGCCATTATCAAAGTGGTGACATGTCCGTACTCCGGGTGAGTGAGTACCAGTCCTTCGCTGCTATTGCGTGGGCTACTTCTTTTTAGTTCTGCTGCGTAGGACACTGCACGAATTTGTTTCGCAAGACTTCTTAGTTTCTTTCTTGCCATCGTCTGCTCACCGGATCCATACCCACAGTCCCTTGGGATGACCGACGTTGCAGAAGCCACTGGATCGCGAAACTTTGAGCTTCGCAATAAAAAAAAATGTCTGAAGCGCTGCATTCGCACGACTATGTACCATTGTCTACGCCACTATTATTGATGATGCCTGCTCGCTCGTTTAGCATGATAACACGAGGGATCGATCTGACCACCGCGACCAAATTATAGATAATTCTTGCTACCGCGCTACTGCTTCTGACCGCCGCTACACTTAAGCTGTGGCTATGGCTATAGCAGCTCCACAGCCACCGTAGTCCTCCATAAAGAAAACAACCAAACCCCAATAACGAAGGGCGTCAGGAAGGGAGGTACGATCTCTCCAATGCTATTCACGGCGTGTTTACAGGAGGTATTCAGAGACCTGGATTGGCAAGAATTGGGGATAAGAGTTAATGGAGAATACCTTAGTAACTTGCGACTAGCCGATGATATGGCCATGCTTAGTAACTCAGGGGACCAATTGCAATGCATGCTCACTGACCTGGACAGGCAAAGCTGAAGGGTGGGTCTGAAAATAACCTGCAAAAAACTAAGGTAATGTTTAACAGCCTCGGAAGAGAGCAGCAGTTTTCGATAGGTAGTGAGGCACCGGACGTGGTAAGGGAATACATCTACTTGGGGCAGGTAGTGACCACGAATCCAGATCGTCAGATTGGAATAATCAGAGGAATGATAATGGGCTAGGGTGCGTTTGGCAGGCATTCTCAGATCTTGAACAGCAGGTTGCCATTATCCCTCAAGAAAAAAGGGTATAACAGCTACGTTTTACCAGTACTCACCTACGGGGCAGAAACCTGGAAGCTTACGAAAAGGGTTCTACTTAAATTGAGGACGACTCAACGAGCTATGGAACGAAGAATCATGAGTGCAACGTTAAGGAGGATAACAAAGGAGCAGATTGGCTGAGGGAACTTGCGTCCTCTAAACTAAACCTCTGTACTGTCCATAGATAGCGCCACTGCCTACGCAATACGGCGGCACCCGTGCAAGAAAAAAAAGGTCTATATGCTCAATCGCGATGGATTCATACGCAATGATGTTGCGCGTAAAACAGCATGCATAGCGGCACATCCACATTTAGCCAACCGGCTGGAAATGTTGAAGTCGAGAAAGAGTTCCATAGTTCTAAGACCCCAATAAAAAAACAAATCCGGCTCAACCTAATCAAACGTGAGAGTGATATTTGTATTTGAGACCTATTACCATGCAGTTGTGCAATATATCAAGCCAGTGCGAAGACCCAGCACACGGGACCTGGGTCTGTTTTTCCACCTTATTCGTCCCGTTATTCGTCGTTTTTGTTTTCGTTTTGTTCTGTGTTGTGCGCTGTTTAGCTTGAGCAAGGCATAAAGCTATCAAAGATGGCATGAGCCAGCTGCTTACAGGAACGACACTACTCCAGTAGTCACGCGGATAACTGGGTGTCACCTGTCATGTATCGTTCACCGTACTTCTCACTTGCAATGAGTATGCGCGTATCGCGCCTCCTTTTCCCTATACCGGCGTTTACATGGTTCCTGAGACAGATGACTACATACTGCCTTGCGGCTACGTTACAATGAGGGTGGAATGCAAGAGCGGTCGTGTACTTAGGCGAACGCTAGAGGACACCAGGTGGTCAACATTTTTCCTGAGCCCCTCCCCCCCCCCTCACAAATAGGCTTGACTCATAGCTTGTGTATTATTTAGATACGTTCCAACATAACTGCTGTTTCTTTAGGGTAAAAGCGGCCATTACTTGGTTAAGAAACTGACAGCTGTTTCTTGGTACGAGCTAAGAAACAAATGAATTGAAATGAACTGCATGCGATGCAACATAGTTCCCACGGTAATCAATAGTATGAGATACGTGCAATAGTTGAGGAATGAGGACAGTAGTTAATGGAGAATACCTTAGTAACTTGCGATTCGCTGATATTGCCTTGCTTAGTAACTCAGGGGACCAATTGCAATGCATGCTCACTGACCTGGAGAGGCAAAGCAGAAGAGTGGGTCTAAAAATTAATCTGCAGAAAATTAAAGTAATGCTTAACAGTCTTTTAATTTGCAGGCACGGCATGGCCACAATTAGTACATGACCGGGGTTGTTGGAGAAGCATGGGAGAGGCCTTTGCCCTGCAGTGGGCGCAACCAGGCTGATGATGATGATGATGAGGACAGTAGGAGTGCAATACGGGCTGACCTAATAACCTGTACAACATGATTCATTGGTGTCTAATTTTTGCAAGGGGAATCTAATAGATATGTGGAGATATCTCCCATACAACCTATACTTGCAGTTCTTTTGTGGTTAGAAAGGTATTAAAGGGCAAGAAATATTTTGACATATTCAAAGGGAAGTAATCAGAATGAATTGATATGTATTCCGAACAGCCAACCCATAATATATTTGTCTTTCATTATTGTCGTATAAAATAAAGGTTTCAGGGTGTTTTGAGCGAGAAACCATATCGGAAACAGCGACCCGGTGCAAAAGAAAGGAGTTGTTCAAGTTGGTACGGCAACATATCATTAGTTTATCGCGCAAACGAAAGAGACGAAGACTAGAAGCAGACAGGACGAGTGCTCGTACTGTCTGCTTCTAGTCTTCATCTGTGTCTCTTCACAATATAAACTAAAGAATATGTTACAGTAACCTAATGTGTGATTAGCATTGTTAATAATGTGACGAGGTCGAACGTTTCACGACAGCTTAGTCGTACGTTAGACACTAAAGTACTCGTATTAAGTTAAGATCCAATATTACATTCTTTATGGAAAGCAATCTAGCTAAAAGGCAACGTTAATTAAGATTGAATGTGGTGCTTCTCTATCAGGTCATTACAGGTCCTCAAAGCGTGCCCCTAATCGATTCCTCTCCTACGGACTCAACACCATTTGCCAAATGTAGTAATTAGACTGCTCCCGAAGACCTTGGCGGCGATTTCTCCACTTCCAATACTCTAGGCAGTAATTTAGGCGTCTTCTCGCAGACAATAGAGCGGCGTGGCGAATAGGCAGATAATTGCTGCCGTATAATTATTACCCTGGCAGCGTGCCAAGTGTGTTGGGGTACAAGGCTTTGTTTAACTTCCAGGTTATTTTGTGCGGAAAAAGAAATCGTTTACTTTCTTACCCCCTTCACAAAGTGCTTTACTGATTGGAGAAATATAAAACCTAAACAGCTAATTTTTTATCCTCTAGGAGGATTAGAGAATAAAACTTGTAAAATTCGGCATTCCCTTAAAGAAGGGATACAGTTGTCATCATAGTGTTGGTTTACCTCCCCCCCCCCCCGTCCCCATCCCCACCCACTCACACACACGCGCGCACACACACACCCACACTCACACGCGAAAAAAAAAAAACGCGTTTCTTTTTGTCTAACTGTGCCGCTTGCAGTTATGTCTCTTGAGCTGCGGGATCTTTGGGAATGAAGAAGTACGAACTCTCGTTGAAGGTGAAGGTGAAAGTTTAACAGTGCGAAAGACTAAGCACAACAGGAGAAGGCGACACAAATTATTACAGACAAGCGGCCACCGCAGGATTTCGACTGCATTTTTCTTCTAGACATTGACACCTAGAAATTGCTTCTCTGTTTCAATTAGTGGCAGAGTTGCCATGCTGACGCAGGCATGCGCCATTCGGTTTTGACATTTATGTTGCTTCGAAGATTACTCCAATCCGTTGTCAAAGGAGCGGCTAAGCATGTCTGTATTATATGACAAAATAAACAACCAATGAAGTTCGAAGACGTCCTCGACGGTAATTGTAAACGTGAACATGCCTCCCCCTCCCCCCCCCCCACCTTCAGGTGTCGCCTCGTTTCCCCCTCCGCAAGTGGTAAGCTCCGGTTCGGAGAATCTCTGCGACCAGCTGAACATGTAAAAACAAAATCGGTTGGAAAAATAAATGTACCAGGAAACATTGGCCTTGTCACACAACAGTACGTAGAATTAAACGGTGAATTAAATTAAGAGAATTAAAACGGTGCCGCCACTGCCTCATCTATTTTTTTCTTTTTTTTTGCTTGCTCAAGAAATGAAGTTTTGGGACAGACCTCGTACGTCAGAATACGTCCGAGTAGGCAAGTACTGCCGCTGGTTACTGGGCTAGCTGGTTCATACTTTTATGGAACAAAAAGTGCGAAACCATACGAACAAAAGACCGGACAGCTGAGAGCTTCTGTTCGTGCGTGGTTTGTTGTATAGGCGACATGTGCGATTAACACAAAAAAGCTCCACAAAAAAGAAGAAAGGCTGCCGAATACCAAGACCAAGAGCAACAAAAAGCAGAGCCTGCTAGAGAACAAATGCATATAACCTAATAATATTTCTGGCTGTACTACTCAGCTCATACTTATTATGTCGTAAAAGAGGCGTAACCATATGACGGAATGATCAGGCAGGAAGAAGAGTCATTCCTATCCGGCTGCTCCTCCCATTCCTATCCGGTCATTTCTTCCTACGGTTTCGCGTCTTTTCCAGAATAACGAGTGCAGCTCGTCGTGTTATTTGACGATCTATATCGAGAGCAAGTGCTCCTGTAGAAATCTACCGAATTAAGCTGGAACATTTATTTTAGGCATTTTTTTGCTAACACAGCGGTTAGGAATATAACACGTGTTCACCTCAAAACGAGTTAAAAGGGTACTCACTCTTTAGGTTGGGTCGTAGTCGTTGCTTCGGTCGGCGCCGTTTTCACTAGCGCACTAGTGTCCATACCCGCGAACTCGGCGCTGAGGAGTCCTGTCCGGCTGGAGCTCACGGGCGTGTGAGCGCCATTGCCTTCGAGTCGTTTCTTTTTGTCCCGCTTTTTCTTCTTCTTCTTCTGAGCCTTTCTCTCGGCTTCTGGGTCGACATTCCATGAGGCAACATCGGTATACGGAGGGAGGTTGCCGAGAGAACAGATGTTTATCTTCGTCACCAGGCCAGCCTGCATCGGAGGGTCCCGCGAAATATTTTACTGTTATCTTTTGGTAGCCATGAGGGACGAGCTTAAAAAAAGCTGTAAAATATAATTTCATGTGTTAAGCAGCATCTAGAAAACCCGCAGGCGGCAAGAAACTACACTGCACGTGTTCCTATCACGTGTGTTTTTGCCAGAGAAAGCAGCGTTATCTGAATACAGCTATTATCATCGATGTTCCGAGTAGGGCAATTAGACACATTCTTAACGTCTTGCGCACACGGCGGATTTGAGAGCGTAGAAGCAATGGGAGTGGTACATAAGCCTTGACTTCACTGTGTAAAATAGCTTATCTCCATCATGGAGTTGCAGGTGCCCAAGCGAAAACATGTCGCAGACGTATTGAGCGTTCATGCTGAGACACCTTCGCAGTTAGCAGCAGCTTTGCGTTTGAAATTTAGAATTACAGGGCATGTAAATGCAGGTACCAAAGTCCCACGCAAGTGCATTCATTCAAATGATGTACGAAATGCGGGTAGTGAAGTAACGAACAAGCTTGCGGTAGACACAACATATACATGTAGTACAGACTTTGAGTCGTACAACACATGCGCCCAGACGCATGCAAGTAACACAGAACACATATTTGAATTTATTTTCTCTGTACAAGTGATGCTGTAGAGACAGCGGTGTAAAATAAATAAGACAAACGATAACGTAGGTAGCCGAATAAATCTTTTCGGGCAACATGAGGGCCACTGTTCGCATATGTAATGGGTAACAAATGTTAGTTACAACTTCATATATGTGTAAATGAATGCTGGAGTGATCGCGCTCACAGGCCTCAGGTTACGCAGTGATTCCATGACAAGATCAACAAACTTTTTTCTTTGTCATTATTATGTTGCACTGAGTTTTACGCTGGCAAAAAAATATAAAAAAGGGAACAAGGGCATAAATGTACCTTCGTTCGTCTGTGTTCTTGTTCCCTTTTTGTCTCTCTCTCTCTCTCTCGCTCGCTCTCTTTCTCTCGCTCTCTCTCTCTCTCTCTCACAAACACACACAGATACACACGCACGCACGCACATCAGCGAGGAACTTTGTGCTGATCTTCACTCTTTTGCATGCGTAATTATGCGAACGACAATTAAAATTTGGAGTCGGATATCTCGCAGCACAGACACGCTAGAATAATTCTTCCAGCTAATACTGTGTAAAAACACAACTGCCTCTAACTTTTCAATTCAAACATCAAACTACAATCCAAACGGCAGTCAGCAAATAGTTAATCATTCCATTTGAGGCAATTGGGCTGATGACAGCGACAATTATCATCTCACTTTGTGTCCCCCTGGCCACGTAAGTTTTTTACACAGGTGGTCTTCGCGTGCCTCCCAGTGCCTAACGTTAAGAAAACCATAAAGCTTAAGTTTGAACACTCGATATATATAAAAGGTCCTATAAAAATACCCGTGAAGTGGCTCACATGACTTTTGCATGCTGACCAATTGAATCCACCTCTGTTCTTCGTAAGTGCAACAAGCTTCCTACATAAAAACTGTTCACCTAATGTCGGCTGACAGGTATCTCTAAGGCACATCAATATTTTTTTTTTTGCGATCGTGATTTATATTTACCGGATTATTTGGTTAACTTTATTTTCTTTGATTTAGCCAACCATGTGGCAGTGGGTGTGACTGCTCGTTCATGGCCAATACTCCAATATGGGAAGGTCCCACTATAACAACTATGCATGAAATTCATCGAACCAAATCAAACCAAACCGTTATTTGTAGAGTATCAAGTAGACATTAGTGAGGCCTATTTATTCACCAATAAACGAAGCTTCACTTCACATAGATTCCAGTATGTACGTTTCGACTGCATATTTTTGTTATTACACTTTATTACTAACTTTCACAGTTTACCAAGAACGACAATGTGCCTATTATGGAGTTGCAAGTGTAATCATTGCGAAGTGTCATTTACAACGCGATGTGTTGTTTGAAAATCATCTACGTGAAAAATAACAAAGCCGTTTAAAGCCAGAATGGAGACATTTAGGCAAATCCACGTACAAACAATCATTGCCGTGCTGGCTGAAACAACATGCTTTGAGCCAGCGCCAGCGTTTCCTCAGGTAACTTTTGCAGGAAACTCCTTGTAACAGAAAGTAAACTGTTTTTTGCTAGGCCCGTTGATAGCGGCTTTCGAAAGCGTATATTCAGCCGTTATGCAGTTCTTTCTAGCCATGATTAGTCGCCACGGGGGCGAAAAAGCAGACCTGCAAGAAAATAGACAATTCCGTGAATCTATTTAGGTAATAGATGCACAAACACGTGGTGAGTTAGTGGCTTATTAGGTGCGTTTGCTGATTCTCTGCAAGCTCGATCTCCTCGAGAAGCGAGTCTCGTGCTTCGAGATGGTTTTGAACACGTGCGCTGTCACTGGCTGCGAAGCACGGGCACCGGGAGCGGGCGCGCTGCTTGGCAGTGGATCGATGAAAGAAGGACGCTGTTTTCGAGTTGCAGAAGCCTTGCGTCGCTTCTCGCGACCGTGCTAAAGTATTGACAGCACTAATCTTCTTTCACGAGAGGTACTATTCAACCATTACTTTTGTTTCATTTTCTTTACTTTCTTTTTTGGATTGCCGGATAACTAGTCAGTGAATTTCTTTTTATTTCTCTCTTTTTCTCTCTTCGTAGCCGGGGACAGGCAGACCAAGCAGGCCGGCCAGACCGGCTTGCGGGCAAGCCCAAAATGCCGGTCGCACTCCTTCTCTGACGTCATGCCGCATGGCGAACAAGGGGCGCTGGTATACGGCTCAAGACGTATGTGCAAACTAACGATTCGGAACTGTTTTCCAGTAGACGATATGCGGAATTCCGTAGGCGGGCTTTTCCACATACCTAAGTTACCCTAACCAAGATGACCGCGTTCCTGCCAGTAACGCTGCTAAACCTGAGACACGCATTTTCATAGCTTGGATGGCATGAGGGAGGGAAGACAGGGGGAATGGTGTCTGCAGCCGACATGTTGACACCTTAATTGAGATTCTAACCCGAGCTCCACCACCGTGGTTAGGTCGAACAAAATGTGTGGAGAAGCGCACTGACAGTTTTTCTTATTGCGTGTTGCTCCGCCTATTCGATTCTTTGTTCTAGGGGTAACAATTGTGCTTTCGGTGATTTCTTGTATTACATTGGCCAGCTAGGTTTTTGGTAACAAATGAACGGAGATATTAACACTTGAAGTTACCGAGATAAACCCGTTCAGAAGCTGGCATGTAGGGTCGGTTAGGCTTCGCCAGCATAACTATAGCGCCTTCATGGGTGTTAACTTGCCAGCACGAAAGTTCTTGCCGTCTTTATCGTGGTTCACTATACCCATACTTTCTTAATGCCGTCCCAATATAAGTTCCATTAAGCAAGTGGGATATGCTTGCAAAAGAGGCTCCTTGAACCTGCTATACTACAGTACATAGCACTCTTAAATCTCGCTTCGCACTAGTTTCACGTACTGTAACATATCAAGCTATTTCCACATAGGTCCCTGCTAGTAGGTAAAACATTTACTTTTTTCAGTAATGTTATGCTGACGTAGAGGAACTTATGTAGCAATGCAAAAATGAAAAAATAATTTTGTTATTACGCTGATCGCTATCATGAGCGGCGGGCCCTCCGACGCCTCCCGTGTATCGTGCGACAGCGACCAACTTGTATGGCAGCTCGAACATAACTATGTGACACCGCTTGCTTCAGACTATGGCCGACAACAGCGTGCGCAATGTTATCGTTGGCTTGCGTCGTAGCGTTTCCTCAAAAAGTTACTAGAGGAAACTTTGGCACTTCGATCCATTAGCTATAACCTGTGAATTATTAGCACATTATTTTTCTCATCATCATGCTTGTGCGTGGCTTCAAATATTCTTGCGGCTTCACTGAATGCGCTTTATCTCCCTTGAATGGCATAAATTAACAAGCAGTTTTGTCATGTTAAACGCAGCATTTAATAGTGCTGTGCGATCACGCCGAATTACTGCCAATTGTTACAGTTGTACGGCAATATTTGGTTGGAAAAGAACAATTTGCAATGTGGCAAGGCCGTTTGAAGCCAGAAGCATGAAGTTTACGCAAGTTCATGTACTAACCATCATTCACATATGGTGGCAGAACCACCGTGCCTGCTGCTCCCATAGACACTAGCGCCAGAATTCTTTCTAGTGAATTTTGTACGAAACACTACTGCTTGCGCGGTAATAGAGCCGACCGCGGTACATGGAAACCTTTCGCCTGTGCCTTATCACATGCATTGTGCTCCCTTCTCTGTTGGGGAAAGGCTCGCTTAGTAGCCGTGACGACTTCACGCTTTAAGTCAACCTCGAGTCGCATACGGGAAACTTCGATCGGGCCAGGCGCGTGAATGGCAAGCTTGAAGACGGCGTAAGGAGACCATAGACAGATTCGTAATGGCGTTTACACACCTTACGTACGTTAAAAGCAAGCACCTTTGCTTGACGTCACGGTTAGTAAGACATTTAGTTTCACGTACGGGACGCAAACGTAAGGAAAGCGTTAAAATACAGGGCACCGTCTGGTGCATCGTGCCAAACGTAGTGCCAAGTCAAAACGATCCACAAGCAGCCATCCTGTTGTTGCTTTGCGGACGCGTCTCGTTAGGCCTACGTACGTCGAAATCGCCAAAAAAACCTCAGAAATTAGACACGCTATGCGCTCATAACTAACGTTTCAAGTCGCTTTAGAGGAATCGAGAGCTCATTTCCATACTTACTGGCGATCAACGATAGTGAGCGCTTAGCCATCACGAGCATTCACGCTGAAGCGGCAGCCTTGGGTGCCGCCATGTTCTACAACGCAGTATCTTAGTGCTCCTAAACACGACGAACCTTCAACTCGCGAAATAAAGTACGTTATCATAGCGCACGTAAACGAACAAAACCAATAAGGTTCAGAGCATCCGCGCTGAGGACAACGCTATTTCTTGACGTAGGTAATGCGTTTACGTTTGGATGCAAACACTATTACAGAACTGTCTAAAAGCGGTACGGGGCCATATTGCGCCATGCTAAGTGCAGAGGTATACTCTACTATCTCGAGCAAATGCTCTTCCTTCTGCAGCCAAACGATAGGCGAGAACAGAGGGAAACACTCCTGCCGCTTTCTGAGCTTGCGGCGATGCAGCCTTGCTTTGGTCGACAGTAACCACTTCACGCTTAATCAGTTGCTCGAACCAGTATCTGTTCAAAAAATAGGCCTCGAATCAATTCTTCTCACAATTAGAAAAGAAATACTGACAGTATGCGTCAACACGGCCGAAAACGCAAGAGACAGTGGCGCCTAACAAGCGGGTAGCTTGTTGTCTTGTGTGCCGAATAGACAGAAAAACGCCGTAGTTGTAACAGAGGCAAAACGCGGCGCTCGTTTTCCAGTGATGTTCACCAGGGATGGTTGGCGTAAAGAACAATGAAGCAGGGGGGGTTTGCCTTAGATAACGCAGGGGTAGACGGATGCTGATTCTCAAAGAGTTTCCTTATCGGGCGCTGCAGTTCTTCAGCATAATATATAAACCATGGATAGTATATCGTTTCGTTTATTTTTCGTGCACGCGCCTTCAGGCATTGCTGTGGCGCTATATACTCTATTTGTTTTTTTAGGTTCCAGGTGATCATATACCTATGAATACAGCGATGCAATCCTAGACAGCGCACGCCAATAATTGTTCTGAATAGTTGCACTTACAGCGCAATTGCCTGTTGCAAGTAATAAATCTGCAGAGTCACGATGCCATTTGAAAAAAAAAAAGCATTTATGAATTCATGTATCGACTAAACAGCATTTGCATGATCGCTGAACATCTACTTTAGACCCATAGGTTTCTCTGTTATTTCTGTAGGCATTGATATGCATACTTCAGTCGGGGCTTAAGTTCTTCGGGTTTTTCAGCAGATAACTAAAGGATGCTACGATGAAATGAATTCTCCGCGTTTTGTCTGAGCACATTATAAACACCGCGCGCTCATGCTTTTGATACAGCAGCATTATGCGACATAACCCAGAGAGCGTACGAAGTATATCTTAAAACTCATTGAGCGCAAACAAACATGGACAAAGAATAGAAGAAACACAAGGACGAGCGCTTTCTAACAACTGGTTTTATTTTTGAAGAACCACCTGCTTAAATACCCACAGATCTACGCGATCTAGTCAACAGAGCAGGTCTATAGCGCATATAAACACACAGATCTGCGCGATCAAGTCGCTATATGCGCTATATGCGCTATAGGCGTGCTCTGTTGACTAGATCGCGCAGATCTGTGGGTATTTAAGCAGGTGGTTCTTCAAAAATAAAACCAGTTGTTAGAAAGCGCTCGTCCTTGTGTTTCTTCTATTCTTCGTCCATGTTTTGTTGCGCTCAATAAGTTTTAAGATGAATCTGTTCCAACTAGGCCGACTCGCAGTCTTGCTGAAGTATATCTCGTATCAAACATCACGCGTTCGCGGAGCATTACAGCGGTTTCCTTATCTCGATTTCTTCATGCTGTGCAAACGTAGTGCAGGCCTCTATGCCGTGCATGAGTTTATAGGACCATCGCATAATAAGCCCGTGTATTACTTATTCTTACGCTGATGTGCGTTGGTTGGGGCTGCACTGAACGTATTCCAGGAAGCCATGACGCGGGAGCGTGGGTCTTGCTCTTCAGTATGTTTTCTCATTTCCGTCGCAGCCTGAGTGACTCGCGCTGGCGGCAGCATTTGTAACAAGACTAAACAACCGCGGCGCCCTCTGGCTAGTTATGCGGTGCCCATGTATAGTGACGCCGTTGCAACGGAAGTTTTTTTTTTCCGCACTTCTGTGACTCGCTCTAACGCAAGGGGTCTTCTAACTAAGGAAGTTCTTGGAAGGAGGGAACATCGCCACGGCCACCGCTAATAAGTTTTCGCGCAGCGGGATGACGCACGAGAATGCGGCTGGGTGGTGGGGAGGGGGCAGTGGGTGATGAACGCTCTGGGGGACGTCATTACATACCCTGCTGCACACGCAGTAGCACACTTAGGTAAATATAAAAGAAACTGCTGCCAGCACAGGTCGATAGCAGTGAAGGTGGGGAGGTTCGCATGGAAAAGCGCGTATACGGTGAAGTTCGTGCCCTGCTCTTTGCTTCTCTCGGACACAATATATATATATATATATATATATATATATATATATATATATATATATATATATATATATATATATATATATATATATATATATATGGATGTGCGGTTGTGCGAACGTATTGGTTTTCTGCACGCGGGTGTGCGGACGTGTGTGCTTGTGTGAACTTTTTTGTTTTGTGTACGCCGGTGTGCAGACGTGTGCGTGTGCATGTGAACCATTTTTTTTTGTTTTGTGTACATGGGTGAGCAGGCGTGTGCATGTGTGTGTGAACTTTATTTAAAAGCGAAAGCTTTACTGGTCGCGAACCTGTGATTTCCCCGTGGCGGTGCTCCGAGGAGGCACATGACGTCACAACGCGCGCCTCGCTGGGGATATTTCTCTCTCTCTCTCTCTGGCTCTCTAGTCACTACTGCGCATGCGCCACTAGTAGCACCGAACCAGAGGTGTTCCGCCGCTGCCCAGCACACCGCCTTTCCTCCGCCGCCGTTTGGTACGACGTCACACGCGTTCCTCGTCGTTGCGCTCGCCTCTGCTCGCTTCGCCAGCTGCGACGCATGCCTGATGACTTGTCGGAGGATTGAAAAGGAGAGCTCCTGTGTGCCGCAACCACAGTTGAGGCGGCAGTACGGACGGCGACAATTCTGATAAGCAGAAGGAGACCTGGAATCGACATCGGAACGAGATGAAGAGGAAACGAATCGCCCAGGAAACAGACGAACAGCGCGCCGAACGACTGGCTAAACGCCGCAACATATCTAGACAACCAGACTAACCTGGACTTGCAATTAAGATTAACCAAGGCTAACCATGGTACGCCTTAGCTTTCGCTATGTATATCCTGGCATAGCCGAGCTAAGCCACTGCCAATTTTTGGTTGGTGTACGCGAGTGTGCGGATGTGCGCGCGCGCGCGTGTGTGTGTGTGTGTGTGTCTGAAATATTTTGTTTTGGGTACGCTGGTGTGTGGACGGATGTGTCTTTGCGTTAACTTTTTGTTTTGTGTACGTGAGTGTGCGGTCGTTTGTGTGTTTCAACTTTCTTATTTTGTGTACGCGGGTGTACGGACGTCTGTGTCTGTGTGTGTGTGTTAACTTTCTTGTTTTGTGTACGCGGGTGTGCGGACGTGTGTGTGTGTGTGTGAACATTGCTTTTTGCGCGCGGGTGTGCGACGTGTGTGTATGTGTGTGCGTGAACTTTTTGGTTTGTGTACGCGGGTGTGCGGACGTGTGTGTGAACATTTTTTGGTTTAGTGTACGTGGGTGTGTGAACGTGCGTCTATGTGTGAACCTTTTTTGTTATGTGTAGCGGGTGTGCGGACGCGTGTCTGTGCGTGTGAACGTTCTTGTTTTGTGTACGCGGGTGTGCGGACGTGTGTGTGTTTGTGTGCGTGAAATTTTGTTTTGATACGTGGGTGTGCGGACGTGGGAGATATTCGAGCCCTTGTCCCTGCTTTTCTTCGAAGTCACATGTGTTGTGAATTGCATCCTCGTGCTCTTCCCATTAACATGCGAATAATAATGGTCTGCATCATTCGCATGTTTGCTCCACGTGCATTTCGTAAACGTTTCTGTCCGCCAAAGAACGCAATAATTTTTTTCTGAAGCAACAACTGTTTGATTGTCTGACGAAATCAGAAGGAATCGACGTCGTCTCCTCCGACAGTCAGGAAACACGTAATGCGCTCCTCACGACGTTTATCAGGGGCCCGTAACTGAAGCCACTGACCTGTCTGTTCACCTCCCTGTCCCACTTTCCATCTGCAACGCTTGAACTGAAGTCACTGATGGAAGATATGGTGCTGCTTGAATTGGGCTCGTAGCGCCGGACGTAGACCTTTTTGCCAGCTTTCTTCATCCTGGAAAGCGGAAAGCTGGTCATAATCTCTCACGGGCACGCTTTAGTTTCAGTGACCTGGCTTATCAGTGAATGTAATGCAGCAGACTGTACAGATGCGAACGGAAGTTTCCAAGGTAGCGCTCAGAAGATTGCATGGTATGCATTCTGAAGGAGTGAAAAACACTCATAAATTACTTGCATAAAAATGTGAAAAATTATATGCGTCCTATTATGAGATGACAAGAAACAATGAAGCTGTGCCGTCGTTACGGCAATGAATATTTAGAATGGTCTCCGCAAGTTTTTTTCTTTCCTGCGTTGTGACAGCACAGCTGTCAACGATTTCAACTGCGGCAAAATCCTGCCAAGTGTCCGAAAAAGACGGCCACACTTATTACAATAAGCTGCAAAACAAGAAGAGGATGACATTGAGCGATAATGCAAGCGACATTTTATGCAAACGGCAGGAGAAGACGTAAGACAAAGCGAACACTAGCATGTCGCGCAAGCAACAAGCAGTATAAACAAAGCAATAACGAATAAGCAAATAGAAAGTAGGTCAATATGAAAGCTTCAAGTAAACCAAGCGTTGTTTGGAATATCCAAAGCAAAGTTTTGAGTATGAAGGTTTAATAGGGGAAGCTCTCAAAGTTGACGAGTAGCTGCGAGGTCCCTCTAGAAACCATTACAAAACGGTGAATGCCAAATTTAACTGTCACTGTAATCATGAACATAATTCTTTTAAATGAAACTTTGCACAAGCATATGTGAATCGCTCCGGAAAAGTCAGTGCATATTAAATATTATTTGAAATATGGTTAATATAAATTAATTACAAGATTTAATCAGAGCCGGTTGCACTTGATGGTAGAAGCAGGCGATGGCGGTGGAGAAGTCACACGAGCAGCACAGTCATTGGTGTGACTATGGGCTGTGAAAAAGTCGGTAACCTCAATCAGCCACCGCTAAATATTGACACGTGTACTTATCTTTATCGGGCAACCACGTTTCGCCGCTTAACAACTGTAATCGCAGAGCGAGAGACGCGCCTGCATGTATCCGACTTTTCTGGAAAGTTATCGACGCTTCTATCCGCGTGTCTGTTGTCGCCGAACCTTGTGTTATCAGATTTCATCGCGTGACACGAATTGTGTAGAACTTTGTGGAAGACACGCGGGTCCCATCAGTTAATCTGGAACATTCGATGACTGATCTATAAAAGCCGACGCGCTTGACCCGCTGATCAGATTTTCGACGATCGCCGACCGTGTTCGCCGCTATCGTTGTGCTATAAGTGTAGCCTGTTTTGTGGGCACAGGTTCGCCCAATAAAAGTTAGTTTTGTCTATCACAGTATTGCTACTGTGTTCTTAACGTCACCACCACGTGACATCTGGTGGAGGTGCTTGTGCGTTCATGTACCGAACGCCCCCGCAAAGTCGCGACCCAAGCCCGAAGCCCGAGGACAGAACCAACATCGCCGAAGACCAGCGTGCTAGCCGCAGACTGCAAGGACTGCCCCCAGAGCACGGACTTCTACCTGAGACGACAAAGAAGATCGTGGTCAGGACAACGCCAATGGCTGCCCCGGCGTCCCCTGTTATCCTACAACAACCTCGGGACCCACCAACCTTCCATGGAGCAGCGACTGAAGACCCGGAATCATGGCTGGAGACCTACGAACGAATCGCAACATTCAACAACTGGGACTCCGACGAGAAGCTGCGGCATGTCTACTTCGCCTTAGAAGACACCGCCAGAACTTGGTTTGAGAACAGGGAATCGACCTTGACAACGTGGGACCTGTTCCGTAGCGGCTTCCTACGCACCTTTACAAGCGTCGTGCGCAAGGAAAGGGCTGAAGCTATGCTGGACGCCCGAGTGCAGCTACCAAACGAGAGCGTTGCCATTTTTACGGAAGAAATGAGCCGTTTGTTCCGCCACGCCGACCCGGATATGGCCGAGGAGAAGAAAGTCCGCCTACTGATGCGTGGGGTAAAGGAGGAACTTTTCGCCGGGATGGTAAGAAGCCCACCGAAGACCGTCGAAGAGTTTCTTTCTGAGGCCACGAACATCGAGAAGACACTCGAAATGCGGAACCGGCAATTCAACCGCCGTACAGGCTCTACCCACTACGCAGGAATTCAATCGCTGGCCACGGACGATCTGCGCGAGACCATCAGGGCCATTGTGCGCGAGGAACTGCGGAGGGTCTTGCCTTCGTCGCAGCCTCAAGTGGCCTCGATCGCCGACATCGTAAAAGAAGAGGTGCACCGATCGCTTGGAGTTCCTCAAGTGCAACCAGAACCGCCGCAGCCTCAGCCGCAAGCGATGAACTACGCCGCCGTCGCCCGCCGTCAAGGTCCCCTTCCACGACCGCGCCAGGACCCCGTAACGCCGCAATTCCGTCGACCACCACCGCCGCCAGCACGCCCACCCGTCGCCCAGCGCAGCTACCCGAGGAAGACAGACGTTTGGCGTGCTCCTGACCACCGCCCGCTCTGTTACCACTGCGGAGAAGCAGGTCACGTCTACCGACGATGCCCGTACCGAGAGATGGGACTGCGAGGTTTCGCCGTCAACGCGCCGCGTCCACAGCTTGGAGAGCGCCCACGTGACATCGCCGACTACCTCGCCGCCACTCAGTGGAGCCCTCGACGACCGTCCCGTTCGCCGTCACCAGGCCGCTACCTGTCGCCGCAGCGCCGACCGTACACCGGCCCAGCCCGGGGCCGCTCTGCGAGCCCATATCCGGAAAACTAAAAGCAGCAACCGATGGAGGTGCGGTTGCTGTTCGTCGAACTGACGAAGATCCTCCGCCGACGACGAAGACGACGAAGAGACCATCTCGACGACCTAATGACGACACGCCGCCGTCCCGAAGAAGTCGGGAAGCCAAGACTACACCGACGAAAGACGACTTGACGACGCAACGTTCCAGCTTCAGTTCAACACGACGCAGCCGTGATCCGACGCCAAGACCCAACTGCAACGCCAGACAAAGAACAACCGACCTCGACGTGCTTCTCGACGGCCACGCAGTCACTGCCTTAGTCGACACAGGGGCCGATTACTCCGTAATGAGTGGACACATCGCCGCCCAGTTGAAGAAAGTTAAGACCGCATGGGAAGGCCCTCAGATTCGAACCGCTGGAGGACACCTCATCACGCCGACTGGGATCTGCACGGCAAGAATAACCATTCATGACCGGACTTACCCTGCCACCTTCGTTATCCTCCAACAGTGTTCACGAGACGTCATTCTCGGTATGGACTTCCTCAACCAACACGGCGCAGTCATCGACCTGAAGTCGAAGTCAATAACACTGTCGGAAGATCATGCGATACCGCCGGAGAGCCCTCGTAGTCACCACGCCTTGAGTGTGCTCGAAGAGCAAGTGAGCATCCCGCCTCGCTGCAGCATTGTTATTTCGGTCAGCACCGAAACACCCGCTGACGTAGAAGGCGTCATCGAAGGCGACCAACGTCTACTGCTAGACCGTGAAATTTGCGTAGCAAGAGGGATCGGTCGACTGCATGAAGGGAAAACTGAAGTGTTGCTGACAAACTTCAGCCAGGAGTTCAAGCACATCAACAAGGGCACGACGATCGCGTACATCGAGGAAATTCTGGAAACAAGTAATGCGTTTGTCCTCTCGGATTCCGCCGCATCTACCCCGACGACTGTGGTTCCCGAACCGGACTACGACATTAATCCAAATCTCCCTATGATTAAGCAACAGGAGCTCAGAAGTCTGCTCCGACGATACAAAGGCTGCTTTTCGACGTCATCGAGGATTCGACAAACACCAGTCGCCAAGCATCGCATAATCACCGAGGAATGCGCTCGACCACTCCGTCAGAGCCCTTACCGCGTTTCGCCGCGAGAACGCGAAGCTATAAGAGAACAAGTCGACGAAATGCTGCGCGACGACATCATCCAGCCGTCGAAAAGCCCGTGGGCATCCCCTGTTGTCCTGGTGAAGAAAAAGGACGGAACCCTGCGTTTCTGCGTCGATTATCGTCGTCTGAACAAAATCACAAAGAAGGACGTATACCCCCTCCCACGGATAGACGACGCATTGGATCGGCTCTGCAACGCCAAATACTTCTCGTCCATGGACCTCAAGTCTGGCTATTGGCAAATAGAAGTCGACGAAAGAGATCGCGAAAAGACCGCCTTCATCACCCCAGACGGCCTCTACGAGTTCAAGGTTATGCCATTCGGACTGTGCTCGGCGCCTGCAACGTTCCAGCGCGTGATGGACACGGTTTTAGCAGGATTGAAGTGGCAGACCTGTCTCGTATACTTGGATGACGTCGTCGTCTTCGCCGGAAATTTCGACGTTCACCTTAGGCGGCTTGCAACAGTACTAGAGGCCATCAGGTCATCAGGACTTACTCTGAAGCCGGAAAAGTGCCGCTTCGCTTACGAGGAGCTTCTATTTTTAGGGCACGTCATCAGCAAATCTGGAGTCCGCCCCGACCCGCAGAAGACAGCGGCCATAGCAAAGTTCCCGCAGCCCATCGACAAGAAGGCAGTGCGTAGATTTCTTGGCATGTGTGCCTACTACAGGCGATTTGTCAAGAACTTTTCGCGCATCGCTGAGCCGCTGACGCAGCTAACTAAATGTGACGTCGGGTTCAAGTGGGAAAAGCCGCAGGCCGACGCATTTCAAGAACTCAAACGACGCATGCAGTCGCCGCCCGTACTTGCGCACTTCGACGAGCACGCCGATACCGAAATCCACACTGACGCCAGTAGCCTAGGCCTCGGTGCCGTCCTAGTCCAGAGAAAAGATGGACATGAACACGTGATAGCTTACGCTAGCCGGTCGTTGTCAAAAGCGGAAGGCAATTATTCTACAACCGAAAAGGAATGCCTCGCCATCGTTTGGGCTACAGCGAAATTTCGCCCTTACCTATATGGCAGGCCATTCAAAGTCGTCAGCGATCACCACGCCTTGTGTTGGCTAGCGAATTTAAAGGATCCCTCTGGACGGCTGGCACGGTGGAGCCTCAGACTACAAGAATATGACATCACTGTAACATACAAGTCCGGACGAAAACACTCAGACGCCGATTGCCTATCACGTGCCCCCATTGACCCGCCGCCGCAAGATGACGAGGATGACGACGCCTTCCTTGGAATAATAAGCGCGGAAGACTTCGCCGAACAACAACGAGCGGACCTGGAGCTTAAAGGCCTCGTCGATTATTTGGAAGGGCACACCGACGTTGTCCCCAGGGCATTTAAGCGCGGATTATCTTCCTTCACGCTTCAAGACAGTCTACTCGTGAAGAAGAACTTCTCACCAGTCCGCGCCAATTACCTTCTTGTTGTCCCGTCAGGACTTCGTCCAGAAGTATTGGACGCCCTACATGACGATCCGACCGCTGGACACCTCGGATTTTCCCGGACACTATCGAGGATACAAGAAAAGTATTATTGGCCGCGCCTGACCGCCGACGTCGCCCGTTATGTCAGAACATGCCGAGACTGTCAGCGACGCAAGACACCGCCGACAAGGCCAGCCGGATTACTACAGCCAATCGAGCCTCCTTGCCGACCATTTCAGCTGATCGGGATGGACTTGCTGGGACCCTTTCCGACGTCAATAACCGGAAATAAGTGGGTCGTCGTGGCGACGGACTACCTCACCCGCTTCGCTGAAACAAAAGCACTGCCGAAAGGTAGCGCAGCCGAAGTGGCGAAATTCTTTCTCGAAAACATCCTGCTGCGACATGGCGCCCCAGAAGTCCTCATCACCGACCGAGGCACGGCCTTTACAGCGGAGCTCACCCAAGCCATTCTGAAATACAGTCAGACAAGGCACAGGAGGACAACGGCCTACCACCCGCAGACGAATGGTCTTACGGAGCGGCTGAATAAGACCCTCGCCGACATGCTAGCGATGTACGTCGACGTCGAACACAAGACCTGGGATGCCGTCCTGCCGTACGTAACATTCGCTTATAACACGGCGGTACAAGAAACAACACAGATCACGCCGTTCAAGCTGGTCTACGGCAGGAACCCGACGACGACGCTTGACGCCATGCTGCCGCATGTAACTGACGAAGAGAATGTTGACGTCGCTAGCTATCTCCAGCGCGCCGAAGAAGCCCGACAGCTCGCCCGCCTACGGATCAAGACCCAGCAGCGTACCGACAGCCGACACTACAACCTCCGACGACGCTTCGTCGAGTACCAGCCCGGCGACCGTGTTTGGGTATGGACCCCGATACGCCGGCGAGGACTCAGTGAGAAGCTGCTGCGACGCTATTTCGGACCCTACAAGGTCATCCGACGTATTGGCGCACTAGACTATGAGGTCGTGCCAGACGGCATTTCGCACTCACAGCGGCGCCGCGCACGATCTGAAGTGGTCCACGTGGTGCGCCTTAAACCATTTTACGGACGCTGATGAACTTCCTTAGTTTGTTGTTTTCTTTGATACGAGTGCTTTTCTTTGTTACTTTCGTTTGTTTGCAGCATCGGGTCGATGCTTTTTAAGAGGGGGGTAATGACACGTGTACTTATCTTTATCGGGCAACCACGTTTCGCCGCTTAACAACTGTAATCGCAGAGCGAGAGACGCGCCTGCATGTATCCGACTTTTCTGGAAAGTTATCGACGCTTCTATCCGCGTGTCTGTTGTCGCCGAACCTTGTGTTATCAGATTTCATCGCGTGACACGAATTGTGTAGAACTTTGTGGAAGACACGCGGGTCCCATCAGTTAATCTGGAACATTCGATGACTGATCTATAAAAGCCGACGCGCTTGACCCGCTGATCAGATTTTCGACGATCGCCGACCGTGTTCGCCGCTATCGTTGTGCTATAAGTGTAGCCTGTTTTGTGGGCACAGGTTCGCCCAATAAAAGTTAGTTTTGTCTATCACAGTATTGCTACTGTGTTCTTAACGTCACCACCACGTGACAATATCAACAGTTCCATTGCACACTGCTTACGCAAGCAACTGCAGTAGGTGTATAGATTATAGCCGATGTCCTGTTGGGCGATATATGCTTTTAAAATAAAAGAATTAAAATTCAGCCCCCAGACATATAGCGAAAGTTTCCTGAAGAGAATGGCACGCTTTCTGGCGTGGCTTGGTCATGAAGGTGTGTTTCAAGTTCTTTCTGCAAATTTGATTGTGTCAATGCATTGCGACCGAGAGTCGTAGCACCGGCATTTATGCGGGTGCTTTTTCATGTGCTACCTCTTCTTTAGGTCACCGTATTGCAATTACTCTCATGTATTGCAAGAAAGCTGTTTCTTACGGCATAGATAACGCATCGTGATTTCAGAGGTAGTTAGATATGAATGGCTCTTCGATTGCAAGAACTGTTCCCGCCTCCAACTTCTTCAGCCGACGTGACCCCACAAACATTCCTTTTTCACGAGACAGACTCGTTAAGTCAGCCATGCCAGATAGTTTATTACGCTCATAGATGACGAGATAAATATCAGCAGCGCTTACAATATCAACATGAACTTGATGTTCTCCAATCAGGCGAAACGCGAAGATCACGAAAGCAACCAGGGGAAGATGGCGAAGACCAACTCACTCTGACAAACGCAACGCATTCTTCGGCCGACCTTCCACTGAGTAGCCTGCCTTTGTCACCCGATGGAAGACGTCGTCCTTCTTAGGACGACCACCGGCGTTGGCCTTATCATCACATTCGCATGACGATCCACGCACAAGGCTTGTACGCGACCGCGAGGGCAGTAGCCCAGCGATGATGGTTGTGAGACCTGAAGAACTGTGGTGCATACCCACTATGGCTAGTAAAATATTTGTAAATTTACCTTCGAAACAGAAGTACGAAACTTTTGCAGAAAGAACGAAGAAATCTAAAGTCGTCTGACAAATATGAAAAGAAGTCGAGATAGAAAAAAAAGTCACAGGACTGCGCGGTAAACTCAGCAGAGTCATAGCGTAAGGTGGAGGAGCAGCTCCATAGCAGCTCCTTTTTTGGCATCACGCACTGTAGGGTCTTCGCGGCGAAGTCAGTTTCCGTCGTTTTCACGAGAAAGATCTGAAATGTCCGCCCGGCGTATACAGCAAGCTGCCGCTTGTCCCGCTCTCTGCACAGCGGTCTTCAGAGCCCGATGTTGCCTGGTTGCAGCCGCTCGCGTAGCTCTACGATTGGCTTCTTGAGCAGTGGTTCGTACTTTGCGAGGAGATGCCATAACGTGTACCGAAGGGTTAACACATGTATCCAGACTACATGGGGCACATATCAGATCCCTTGACCCATTGCACGGTAAGTTGCTGTTGATGAGGATGTTAATGACGGTTTATTGGCATCCCCTTCGAAACAGGATGGTGATAAATAGCCACCTAGCCTGCTTGAGTTAACCAGGTCCTGCTATGCGAAGCATGCAAGTTTGTGAGTAAGTTTGTAGGTATCGACGATACGCGGCGCGCATCTCACATCTCAAGGCAAGTGGGACAATATGAATATAATGGTAATAATTTATTGCCATGGAGGAAGGAAGCTGAGCAGAGAATACCCCCTCCGCGCGCTAGGAGAAAAGTATGGAGGAAGTGACGTAGAAGGTTCTCCTTTGTCTTGCTGTTTCTTTATATTTTTTTTGATATAGTGGCCACGCCTTTCGGGCCACAGTGGCGGCTTTGTTATGGTTCTATGCGCTCACACGTGTTGCTCCGTAGGTTTCATACCGTGACCAAGGTGCTATGCGGGCAGGTTTGCGTTGGTCTTCGTGTTTTGTTGCGCTGTGTTATCTGGACCATGCTCTCCCGGATGTTGCTGTGACCAGGTGGGACAGAAAGAACTAAAGTACGTAAAATGAACGCACATGGAACGCTGTACGCAATGTACCGCACCACGGCAATGACAACGGACGAAGCAACACCCGCGGGAAATTTTGCCCCCTTTGGTGGAATCATGCTAACGTGCCATCGCAGGCCGAAACCAATGCGCTTCAGAATCTGTGCAATGAACACCTTGCAGGTCAGAGATTCCTGCTTTTGACAGCGCATGGTGCATTTGCGGCACGTATAACGTACGTTATGAATGCATAGTTCGTGTTCAGTAACAACTTGCTTTTGTGCATATTAAAACAGATGTTTCTAAACTGTTGCTTGTTGCTCGCAGTAGTCGCGAGAGTACGAAGTCTTTGAAGCAGAGCGCGTTCGAGGTTCATGCACACCTGCACAGGTGTACCTCAATGCACGTGCTGATAGAGCGTTACGCAGAATATGTGCATTTTGCTGCCCTCGACACCGTACGCCGGCCAGTCGACTCTGCACCCGGAAAGATGGGAAAGAAGCGGCTGCTTTTACTTAAGGAACGAATCCTCCCTATCGCATGTGTATCTTATCTGTGCACGCGAGAAGCGCAAGGAAGTGAAGGTTAGCGGATGCACTCGAAGAGTAAGCAAGGCTCCACAGAAAGTACGCCCGCGAACACATCAAACGGCTGTTCCACGGTCGCACGTAGGCCGGTTCTATGCGCGTACTGTTCTGCAACGTGCGCCGGTTTGTTGCGTGTGCGATACTTTATATTGTAGTCAGTGTTCATAGCACAGTTGTACACGTACCTACGGGCGAATAAGCTTTCTTGGGATCTCCGCGCAGCCTAGTGTCACTATCAATCGTATTGTAGCGCACTACTAGGTTCCAGAGTGATCCGACGAAAAAGGACGACGACGACACGCCCAGCACGCTCTCGGTGCGCGAGCACTGGAACCGGCCGTTGCAAGATAAAAGGCCCGCGGCGCTTGCTCCCGCTCCCGCCTGATTGATTAGGTCCTGCTAAAATATAATTTGTGGACAACAGGTACTAACGTCCTTCTCGGTAAGTTCAGTGTTTCGGAGTTGAATTTCATCGGCCATCGCGTCAAAGCACACGGCATTCGTCCACTACCGAGCCGCGTCGCAGCCATCCGTAAGTTTCCTCAGTCATCCAGCACTAGGCAGATGTGCAAATTTCTTCGCCTCGCTAACTATTACCGCCGCTTGATTCCTTGCTGCGCCACTATACTGCAGCCTCTCCACGACCTACTCTCGGGCCTCAAGACACCGAATACTCCCACGCCATGGAACAACACTGATGGTGCGTTTAGACGCTTCAAGGAACCCATTGCCGGCACGAGGCTGCTCGACCATCCCAAATGCGACGCCTCAATACCTACCATGATTGACGCATCGGACACTGCTGTCGGTGCAGTCTTCCCGCAGTTAGTTGCTGGTTCTTGGCAGCCCATCGCGTCCTTTCCAAGAAGCTTGAACCCCCTGAGCACCGCAACAGCACATCCGGCCGAGAACTGCTCGCAATCTATCTGGCTGTGAAGCACTTTCGACATTTGCTCGAGGCGCGCTCCTTTCAAGTACTTATTATTATAAACCATTCTCGTCCACCCTAGCTTCAAACAGTACCTCCTGCGCTCCCCGCTAAATCGGACAGCTCGCCTACATTTCTGAATACACCAGCGACAATCGTCACATTGGCTGAAAATGCAACGTCGTTGCCGACGCACTATATCGCACCACCATTCATGCAACAGATCACAGACGACCAGTCATCTACTTGACGGTCATCGCTGCCGCCCAGAGTATCGACACCGAGCTCCAGCTGCTTCGCACGAGCGGCACCTTTCTGGTGTTTGAAGATGTCTTGCTCCCTGAGTGCGGTGTGCCCCTCGTTTGTGATACGGCGACCGGACGTCCTCGTCCCTACGTGCCTCACCCATACCACCGGACTCTCTTTGATGCTCTCCATGCTATGGCTCGTCCTGGCATTCGCGCAACACAGCGACTCGTCACTCCTCGTTATGTGTGGTATAGTATCAACGTAGACTTTCGTCACTGGTCACGCACGTGCCTCAACTGCCAACAATCTAAAGTGCATCGCCACACTGTGACTCCTCTTGGCACATTCCCGTCCCTGGACGCCCACTTGAGCCATCCTCACGTCGGTATTTTCGGCCCTCTTCCTCCCTGCAAGAACCATCGCAGCCTGTTAACCTGCGTTGGCAGATTTACCAGATGGCCTGAGGTGATGCCCCTCGTGAGCAAAAGGCCGAGTCAATAGATCGAGCACTCATCCCTCTCCGGTTTAGCCGCTACGACGTACCTTCCACCATTACGACCGACCGTGCTCGTCACTTCGACTCAACATTGTTCGCCAATCTATCTCGGCTCCTCGGCGTCAATCACATCAAGACTATTTCGTACCACCCGATATCCAATGGGTTCATCGAAAGTTTTCACCGCCAACTGAAGGATTCACTCATGGCTTTTCCTTCATCATTGATTGAGCGCCTTCCTTTCGTTATGCTTGACATCCGCACCGTCCTTCGTCGTGACTCTTGCGGGACTGCCGCCGAGCCTGCGTTTTGCACCACTCTTCGAGTCCCTGGCAAATTTTTCGACAAAACACCTACCATACCTGCTGACGTTTCCGACAACGCGTACCGTCTACCCAGCGCTATGCGTACTGTTGTTTCGCAAACTCGCAATTTTCCTTATGTCTGCAATGCTCCAAGTCGGCTCTAAATGTGTTCCTAGAGATGGTTTTAACGCTAAAGCGTTATATGCCCCATTACGCGAAAATCAAGCGTTGTCAGCGGTGGCGTGACCGAATGATGGTAACCGTAATGGCCGACGGCGCGAAGAGAAAATACATATAAAAAGTCATCGGATTGACGTCAAATTGGTCAGGCCGATTTCTGTAAGCAAAGTGAAATAATGGAATTCAAAATACTTGGTACATTTCTGTTTGTGTGGGAATCGAGCCCAGGCCTACGAGGCGCGAGACAAGTGCGCTTCCCCGACGCCACGGCGGCTGCACGGTTACGGTTGACTAAAGTTGTGCCTAGTGCGTGCGTCATTGTACACGTCACGTCACTGCCTCCCACGTGTCACTTGTTCTTCAGATTTCATCGGTGCTGTGTATATTGCGACGTGCTCTCAACGCCAAGTAATAATGGTATAAAGTGAGATGTATGCCTGCGTCATTGCACACGTCACGTCGCTGCCTCCCGGACGTCACTTGCTTTGCGGATTTTATCGGTGCTGTGTCTACCGGAATGCAGTCCCAAGCGTGTATCTCAGTGGCATCTGTGAAACGTGCTCGCCCACAGAAACATGCCGCAGAATACGAAGCAAGGGAACACAAAAAGGAATGACGTACAAGTTTACAACGTGCACGACGACATAAGGATGATTACCTAAGCGAAAACATTTCCCGAAAGCGACTGAAATGCTTTCGCATTCCCACACGCAAGCAGCCTTAAGTGTGTCTGCCGAACTTTTTATTCCACCAACAGCAAATATTTCAACAAAGGCTTCATAAAAAAAGTCCTCTTTTGACATTTGTTTTGTACCGCCGGTGCAACGCATTCGTATGGTTCACCTTCTCCAAGCACGGGTGGGTAAGAAGTCTGTCATTCTTTTCAAAGTTCATGCAAGAACGCTTTCAGCAAAGGCAGCTTTGAATGAAGAGACGTATTTCTTTTTACCGTGGGGAACACTTTCTTTAATCTGTAAACAACCCGAGATAATAGGCCACATTTTCTTGCATTGCTGGGAGCAGCAGTGCAGGAAAACGGATTTTTTGGATTTTGGGGATTTTTTAGATAGGAGGGTTAAACAACTCCCGCTAGCGTTCGCGCTGTAGCGCCGACGCTCAACCCAGGAACGGGCGCGTAAGAGCTGCGCTATAAAAGTGAAGATGACTGTATAGGTCGGCGTTCCATTACTATGTGCTCCGGAAGAAGCCGGTCGTGTGCCTGTGTGCGCTGTATCGAGGACAAACAGCAAAGAACGTGCTCTACAATTTCCTCGTGGTCACAGTGGTCACATGCAGAACTATCTTCCCTGTTGATGCAGAAAGCAAATGATTTGGTAAAAGTGACGCCAAGCCACAGTCGGTAAAGTCTTGGGTCGGGATAGTGCCGGTGGAGGACCAAGTCGAAAACAGGAGTCCAGTCGTTATAGACGTATGTACTGGAAACTAGCCGTGTTCCACAATTGTGTGGCGTCATTCACAAGCACTCTAAGTTTCGCTGCTGTATCTATTCGGGACAGCGGGATTAGTTCTTGCGTGAGCCGATCGAGAAGTTTCATCGCCATGTTCATTGTGGATTTCGCCACGCCACATTGGCTAGGGAGCCACTGAAATGTGATGCGTCCTTGCTCGATGAAGTGGTGAAGGATCTCTCAAGTTTCTATAACTATACGCCATAAGTACCTTGCAGCACTCCAGAGGTACGGCGCGCATATAGGCAATATACTTGCACAGTGGTATGTAGTTCCGGGCGTCACTGGATGATTATGGGCTGCACTAGAAAGCTTTATGTTTTCTCGGGTCATGATATATATACGGTGCCGCGATATCCAGGAAAAACACGGGGAAGGCGGGAGATTGATATTCAAGACGATGAGCAAAGTGAGAACAAGGTGAAAGCACGAGCCAACGTTTCGACAAGTGTACTTGTAATCTTCAAGGCCTTGAAGAAGACAAGTCCATTTCTCTATACCTTGGCTTCTGCTTTCAGCTTGGCACCATGAGATGTCACATTATATGGCTGTTGGTCGTGCCCGTCATACACTGAGAACTCCTGTAGCAGTTACCACCAGTAACGGTAATAGCCATCTTAACCCTGGTCAACTATAGCAACATGGCAGTGTCCTTAGAGCGCCGACTACCTACTTCTGTCTTAATACGCGCTTGTTACTGGCTCTCCACCCCGTCAGCAAGAAACAACCGCTGAAATCCTTCATCGCCAAGTCTCATCTCAAGCTCAGGTATGCATTAGGCATTAGGTATGTTTTATCGTAATTATTGAGGTCAGCTGTTTTTTGAGATTGAGATGAGCACTATGCAGACACGGGGCCAAGCCATAAAACTGGTTTGATTTCTAGTTAGCAGGTGGCGCCTTAAAATTGCTGATGCGTTGACGATGCGCGACACTATAAAGGCCAGATTGTTGACTGGATTATCAATTTACTACTCCGCTTTAGCATGGTACGATATGACGGTAGCGAGGAAATGCCAAGTAGGCGCTGAGCAGACGCTGTGCTGCAGGTGAAAATATATGAGGGCGTTCGCCCTTACTACTTGCTGAGGACGCTGCAAGGTAACTGCACGGAAAACTACGGCTGAAGCGAAGCCTCAATGTCCCATCCATGGAAAAGAAGCTTATGTTTATGGCGTCAAAAGTTTTTAAAGCAATAACTCTACTTCTTCTGGTACAAATCCAGAAAACGACGGGTTCCGTAAATCTGACCTTCAAGCTCAGTCAAGGTCAAACTGATATTTGGCCTGCCACTACCGCCGGCTGCTGCTGCGGGCGCCGCGTGGGCGACCCTATCGTGAAAGCAATCTGCGATGTGGACAATGTGGGTGGTCGCGCGGTCTCACCTTCAAAGCGATCTGCAATGTGTACGAAGTGCGCTGAGTGTGGGTAGCTTCGTATGCGCTGTGCTTTTGACGCTTAGTTCATGTTGAAGCGAGACGTAACATGAAAGTCAATTCGCTCGCTGTTGCTGCCACGCCGAGCAGCGTCTGTGTTGTCTTGTGGTGCAATTGTAGGTGCTGTACTTGCTGACGGCGCCGAACAGCGTCTGTGTCCTTTCCCAAAGCAAGGAAAACGGTGCTCTTGCTCGACTAACCTGGGGGGGAGGGGCTGGGGTGGGGTATACTGTAAGAGTCCACCTAGTGGACTATCCATTTTCGCTGCTGCCGCTTGGATGCAACTGTACGAGCGAGGAGGAGACCAGCGGCCCCAGCCAATCAGCAGTGGCCGAAATGGACACTGTGTGGACTCCTACAGAATACCTCCTCAGGCGTAGCCGCGTTCAACAGCGGCAATTTTTTGGTCAACCCACCAACCATGGAGCATGTACCGACAGCATGGCAAGCAGACGCTGAGTAGACGACGCGGCGAGGATGAGCACATCTCGAGGGGCATTCAGCCTTCCTATTGGCTAAGAAGTTATGTAGCTTCCGCAGTTCTGCAAGGAAGTATTGAGATAGAGTATAGCTGTTCGTAGAGTCCATGGCGTAAAGCGGAAAACAAGCAGTTTAGAGCTGCCTTCGAGTGACTGATTACCGCGCCCATTGAGTGCCATAGGGAACAGTGAAATCAGTCACAAATAGGTTCGCGAATGCATGTCATCTAAATGTGCATTAACAATAAAATAAGTGCACATTTTGATAGCAGGGACCAGAAGGCGAAAAAAAAATTTATTGGTGAAGAAATCTGCCGTGACCGGCGCAGACGCCACGAAGCTCTCGCCCTACAGTACGTAGGTCTCGAAGAATTATAGTTGGCGTTCGGCAATTAAGTCGATTGCCCATTCAAGTTCGAGGACGGCGAAAAGAATTCAATAACTCTATTTGCTAGAGTCACCAAAGAAATGAATATGGTTAATTAAACGAACGACACGTTTAAACGCGTATAATTGAGGCAGTGATGACATCTAGGTAGCGTTCGCTGCTTCGTTGCGCAATTCCGTAGAGAACAGAGCCGCCAACCTCCACATTTGTAGCGCAGCCATCGACCCGATATACATGTATGTGCGTGGTCCTGTATTAAAGCATGGACGTTAAGGGCCCAGGGGCGCAAAAAAATTTGTTGTTTTCGTCGGAGCTCGTTGCGCGGAAAGTTATTCCAAAACACAACCACACGGGTCCTCCGCGTGGCGCAGAGGCGTTACTGAACTAATTGAATTCCTCCAAGTAAAGTCCGTTATCAAAATTACGAGCTAAATGCAACCTACAGACACGATAGCGTCGGAGTTTAATTTGAATATGCCAGAAAACATAATTCTGTCACGCGGTAGCTCTCATTCCCTATCATTCACAGGGGGCTCGGTGCCCGCGCATCCGCATCCGCGCATCCACACAAAAAAAAAAAGCTGTGGTTACCGAGAAGCGTTACAAGCAGTCAGGGATGTTTATATGCCATGGCGTTCCCGTCTTAAAGCGGAAGCTTAAGCGTGCCCCACTTTTTCAGCCACGTAGTTTCCGTGTAACCCAAGTATGCGGGAGACTTCAAGAAAGAACTTCTGCAGTAAAAGACGGTAAGTGATAAGAGTTTTACGTACATCGATAGAAATACATATATAACGATTTTGAGTAGTTGTAGCCACACAAAAATATATTTTGTTTTACTTGCCCAAACCGCGATATGATTTGAGGCACGTCACTGAAAGGAATTCTGGTTTAATTTCAATCACCCGATGTTCTTTAACGTGATGTAAATCTAACTACACGAGCGTTTTTGCTTTTGGTCCTCATCGAAATGTGGCCGCCCGTACTCGAATTCCCACCTCGTGCTTAGCAGCGCAACGCCGAAGCCGCTACACCGCCGCGGCAGGAAGTCGTGCACATAGTAGTATAGTTGTAAAAATTAGTGACGTTTCATTTCGTGAACGCGGGTCACGCGCAAGTGTATGGGTGCTATTTTCTTTTCGTATACTGCGCGTAGAATGTTGACCTTATGGTAAGATGCCTAGCACGTTCCTCGGAGTCTGTTGGACGCGCCAGCCCACGCCTTTTGCCGGACTTGTTGACCTAGAGCCCGGCACTCGCCCTCGGTCTGCCGCCGCTTGCGTCGCTGCTGCGGTCTTCTCGCGCGGCGCTCAGCCTCTCAATCACGAGACGAACATGGTACGTCCATAGCACACACAGAACCCGCAGCAACTGCCAGATGAGGTCAACCCAGAGCACGGCCGCCTACGCTCTTCCTCCACGACGCTTCGCTTCCTTTCTCCTTTCCTGCTCCGCTCAATTTAACGCCAGCTTGCCTTTCCACTGTTGCTTTGCCGAGCGCATACTATTGCACATGCAAAGAAGCATGGAGGAAGAAAAAATATTGGAGGCAGCATTGCGTCACGCAGCCAGCGTTGGCAAGCGAACGCTCCGTCAAACACGTACATTTGCTCAGTGGTGGCCCAACACATGAGATTTTGCGTCGAGTTTACGCATCAAGAATCAAGATGTGCTGAGACGTTTGGCTCCCACTAGCCAGTAGCTTTAGAGCGCAGCTCTTTGGCGCTCGTTCCGGCGTTTCGCGTAACCGTCGGCATCGCCGTAATTAAGGTCATCATCCGCGCTCCTGCTGCCATCTCTCGCGCGCGGCGTAAGTCTTGCTCTCCCCTTGTCATAGAGTTTCAGAAGAATAATAGAGGGAACTACGGTGCCAGTGTCTACGGTAGCTGCAACGGGAGTGGTTGACCCAGCATGGGAATTATGGGAAGTACATGGATTTGGCTAAATTTCGTCCTACTGGCTTCAAACGGCTTCCTGACCTTGTAAACTCGTCATTTTCAGCAATGTGCTCCGTAAGAAATAATTAAATAAACATCATTAAAATTGTCCGGCAGCAGGATTTGAACGTGGGACTCTAGCACAGAAGCCGGATATTGAGGCAATTAGGCCACGGACGCATGTATTGACAAGCGATGTGAACGCCCTTATGAGTTC